>NC_057808.1:9403208-9408384 GCF_018294505.1 Triticum aestivum | reverse complement strand
CCCCTCCCATAGATGGGTTCTTGGCCGGAGCCCCCCCTCCCAGGGGGCCTATATAAAGGGGGGGGAGGGAGGGCAGCAAGACCACAGCCTTTGGCGCCTCCCTCCTCCCCTGCAACACCTCTCCCTCTCGCAGAAGCTTGGCGAAGCCCTGCCGAGATCCTGCTACATCCACCACCACGCCGTCGTGCTGCTGGATCTCCATCAACCTCTCCTCCCCCCTTGCTGGATCAAGAAGGAGGAGACGTCGCTGCTCCGTACGTGTGTTGAACGCGGAGGTGCCGTCCGTTCGGCACTCGGTCATCGGTGATTTGGATCACGGCGAGTACGACTCCATCAACCTCGTTCATTGGAACGCTTCCGCTCGCGATCTACAAGGGTATGTAGATGCACTCATTTCCCCTCGTTGCTAGTATACTCCATAGATGGATCTTGGTGATGCGTAGGAAATTTTAAAATTCTGCTACGATCCCCAACATCAACTAGTTCAACTTGAGTCAAGAAAGGCACTAGAGGTGGCGAAAATGCCATCAACGGAAGCAGCTCGGAAAAACCACAGAAAAGAAACGGCGGTTCGTAAAGGCACTAGAGGTATGTAAACCGGTTTCTCAAAAAGAAGAAGGCGTTCCCAAAGGTTTTTCTTATGGCTGGTGTAATTACTGTTTCACATCATGCATCATTCCACAACGTTCTTCCCAGAAAGAATGGTGAAAGCGCCATCACCGAAATGAGCTTGGAAAAAGCAACACAAAAGAGGCAGTGGTTCGTAAAGACACTAGGGACGTAAATTGATTTCTCAAAAAAGGAGACGCAAACCACAATGACTACCTCGCGGTCTATGCTTCCGACGACGACTCGCCACCACCACCATCAGAAACAGACATAGATGAGCATATATAAAGCCGCCATGGGCGTATGTACCCATAGGAGAATAATCGATCGATACTCAACAAAATTAATATATGGCGCATCATCGCTTTCATACATATATACACACACATTCTCTCGCACACACATACACAAAGGGAGGGAGGGGAGAGAAGAATGATGAGACAATGAGGACAAGCATATGTGCAACTCGTCCACCAACTTTCGGCCGGTGAGCAAGGAATTATATTTAGAGAGACAAGCATGAGGGTGACAGGTGCCAAACATGAGGAATAAGAAGGACACAGAGAGAGAGACGATGGATACATCCATCCAGTAATCAGCCAACAGATCGATAGCAAAGCTGCAGCACTAGCTACTAAATCACAGAGACAACAATAATTGAGATCCAGCGGCGAGCGGAAGAGCATCTCATGCTCGCTGGATCGATCCTGGCCGTCCGTTTCCGATCAAAGGGAGCGCAGAAATCGGCGATGTTCGAGCAGCAGCATGGATCAAGCAGCAAGTACGTTTTTTGGTGCCATTTTCCGTACACAATTTCTTGCTTTTATATATCAAGGATCATGCATAATAGCTTCTTATGGGTTTCGATTAATAGCAGCCCGTACGTTCGTCGTTCGTTCGTTCGATCGATGTTGCACCAGCAGGTCAAAAAACATCTTCTCGTGCGCCCGCGCCGTGCCATGCGCTACCGGATCAGCGAGGCGAGCGCCTGCATGTCCAGGGCGCCGCCGGAGGCCGACGCGGCGGCGTAGAGCTGCCTGAGGGCGAGGGCCTGGCGCGCGGCGTCGAGGCGTCGGCTCAGGGCCTGGCCCTGGGCGCGGAGGCGGGCGTTGGCGAGCGCGACGAGCCCCGCGCGCGCCCTGGCGACCCGGAGCTTCTCGGCGAGGTGCCGGTTCCCGGCCCGGAGCGTGGCGGCCGCGGCGCGCTGCTCCTCGAGGTGCCGCTGCTTGCGCGCGCGTGACCGGCGCGCCGACTCGCGGTTGGACACCTTGCGGCGGAGCCTCCGCTCCCTGTCGCCGTCGTCTGGTCCGGCGACGGCGACGGTCCCCGCCGATCCCGACGACGTGCCCTCCTCCGGCGACGACGTGGTCATGGGAAGATCCGGCGACAGCGCACCTGGGGTCAGCAGGCCGCCCTCCGACGGCGACGACGTGTCCATGGGTACTTCCAGCGGCGACGGGGCAGCGGGGCTCAGCAGGCCCGCCTCCGGCGACGACGTGAGCATGGGAAGAAGATCCGGCGACGACGACAGAGCCGGCACGGGGGACGTCTGCGTCGGAGGCGGCGCGTCGAGGCCGGAGGCGAGGTGGGCGAGGAAGGCCTCGAAGTCGAGGTCGACGTCGGAGAGGGCCATGGCAGTGCACTAGCAGTTGGCTAGGGGCAGAAGCGTCACAGCGTAACCTGGAGTGTGCTGTGCGAGTGGCGGGAGAGGGAAAAGGGAGGGAGACAAGTGTAGGAGGGCCCTATTTATAGCCCGTTTCGGAGAGACGGGTGGCGGGCTGGCACATTGGGCCCACCTCCTTTTTTTTCCTTCTCGTGGACGTCCCGCGTGGGCCCACGCGCCTCGGTAGCGAGTGCCCACTGACGATGAGCTTTTTTCCTTTTAGAAAAAAAAAAGTCGTGCCGATGGTGGTGCGTTGTCGATCGATCTCGACGTCGAGGTAGCAAATCTTTTTGCTGCTAATTAATTTATTGATTGCCACTCGATGGTCACAAGGTTAAATACTCTGACAACAACGTAGTTTGCCTGCTGTGAACCAGCTAGCTCGACTGAGACTTCCGATTCGTTAATTAATTACCTCACGGCACTTGAGATTCTTTTCTTTCGGCCTTGTAGAACTTCACTTTAGCCGGTGATATCCAAGCTTGGTCAACCAGGATATATCGAGACATGTAATTTCATGGGTTAATTCTGTGTAGAAGTCCTCATGGCTCAATTAGTTAACGAAAGATGCAACTGACACACCAAATCGTTTTTGCTAAACTACCGAACGATTCTCTTTGATTGCGAGTCCGGCGCACCTCTCAATGTGAGCGTCTACAGCCGGACTTCGGACACCTAAATTAGCATATTTTAAATCTATACATACTTATGCAACTACGTCGACGCATATGCATCGTCCGGCTACTCCATCACACTATACTTAGCATATCATCGGACTACCAAAATTTGGCATATTTGGGTATGGTGGAGTTCATCCACGGCTGTCCTTGCCCTTCCCCGGCGCCCTTGCCGTCCTTCTCGCGGAAGTACCAGTCGAAATCGCAGTACGGATCGAGTCGGATCTGCTCGTCGCTGAAGCTGTCCTCGCTGTCGCCGTCCTCCTTCTCCTCCTTCGGTGGCACTCCGACCATGGCACAGACCGTCCGATTATGCTCTCGGGCAAGGGTGCACGTGTTCCTCCGCTGCCGTTTCTTCAGAATGCGGGCGCAGATGGCTTCCTCCTCTGCAGCCGCCCGTGCCGCTGCATCAGCAGCCTCCGCCGCCATACGGCCCTTGCTGGCCCTTATCATCTCCTTCCCACTGCGGGCCGCCCGTTTCCGGTGGGGCTCATACTCTGCCCGACCGGTGATGGGGAAGGAGAGGTGTTCCGGCCGGGACCGCGAGGATCCAGCACCAGAAGACCCGAGCGTCCGGTGAGCGACGCTATGGCGTCACGGCGGACGGATCCGTCCGTTGGCCGGGCGCTGTCCTCCCGGGAGCGGCAAAGTGCAATGTAGACTGCCATCGCCTCCTCCAACCCACACGGGATGACACCCCAGTCGAACGATCCGGACTGATCGGAGTCCGATCCGCTGCCTGCCATGGCGAAGAAGGCCGGAAACCGCCGAAGGTGAGCTCAGGTGGTGGAGGGGAGTGGAGAGGAGTGGAGTGGAGTGAAGTGGGTAGGGTTTGCTCCGGCAAGCGGATGGGGACGAATATAAGTGGGGTTGGGTGGGCCAGCATGGGCCATGTCCGACTGGCGGGCGCATCAGGGCGCCCAATAACCGTCCCATATTTGGGCTGGATATGGGGGCTACCGGTCATCCCGGGCGTTTAAGGGCCGTTTGAGAGGTTTGTTTCAAAATATCGTGATGGGTCAGTGACCGGACGGCCCGCCCAGACGTATGAGGTGGGTTTAAGAGGTCCGGCTGTAGATGCTCTGATCGCTCGTGGGATTCCCTCCCATTGTTTCTCATCTCTTCGCTAGTCACACACACCTTCCTCTAATCGTTAGTAGTTTTTTTTCAAAAGCAGGTGGTTATAAATTCAACAAAAAAAGATGCACAAGTTGTGAATTGAACTCAGGGCATCTATAACTGAAGTTGGCAAATTTGGCCCCCTATGCATCGACGGACGCGCCCGAGCACGCCGCCGGACGGAGCCTGACAGCCTCTCATATGTCTTGCCCGACAATCGCACACCTCAATCCTAACTCTCAAATTCATGTAAATCCATGCACATCCATCATACACGTCAATGTTGCACGTAAATAATATTTTTGATAAATACATAGTTCGAACGTAAAATTTATTTTAAATGCATAATTCAAACATTAGTTATTTGTTGTCATTGTAGGTTCACATATGTTTCACAAGATCATTGAGTAGCTGCACGTGCATCTGATGATCTTAAACATTTTCATGCATCTGCACAAAATTCATAAGCTGATCTACATCTTGTTGTTCCGCAATGTGGACTTGTTCTCCAGGTATCTTAAAATCATTGGTTTGGTCTACCCCATCACCCTCGTCCTCGACAATCATATTGTGCAAAATGACACAACATGTCATCAGTTGCCACAACCTCTGATTCCCATATCATTGCAGCTCCATGAACAATTTCCCAAAGAGTTTGGAGAACTCCGGATGCCCTCTCCACATCCTTCCTAGCTGCCTCTTACATTGTTGCGAAGTGACTTTGTTTGTTGCCTTGGGATCAGATATGGTCTTCACAAATGCCGCCAACTGAGGATAGATACCATTGGCAAGATAGTACCCCATCTGTTGTAGTCGCAACCATTGATAGTGTAGTTGCACGACGGTAATTCCTTATTATAAAGACTCCTGAACACGGGAGATCCCTGAATCACATTGATGTCATTGTGAGAACCGGGCGTTCCAAAGAATGCATGCCAAATCCACAAGTCATGTGATGCAATTGCTTCCAATATGATGGTGGCCTCTTTGGTGCCATCAATTGAACCGGGCATACCTGAAATCATGTTGCCTCTCCAATAGCCAACAACGTTTTTGTATCCTGCACATTTGGTTTTCTCAGATACTCCGCTCCAAACACCTACACCAC
>NC_057808.1:9284354-9403016 GCF_018294505.1 Triticum aestivum | reverse complement strand
CGACGGCGGTATCAAGTGCAAGCATCATCAGAGTAGCTGTGCATTTTTTGCTTAGCAAAGAATGATAGTTGTCTACAACAATCCCTAGTGAGCTTGAAGTAGGGATCGTGTGCCTCCAGTCTCTCCACCACGCGCAAGAACAATGGTTTGCGCATACGGAACCGTCGACGAAGCCATGGTTCATCAAAGTAGTCATCATAGATTAGCCGTGCTCCAGAGACCATATACCGGTTCAGTACTCTTCTCCCTTTGATCGAGCCCTGGAAGTTGAGAATGTGCTCACCTGCCAGTAGCTAAGCATGCTCGGTGGGGTGACATCTGCAACCATGCCACTGGATTTTGCCCTCGGCATTGGCTCCATTGCGACAACGATGTTTTCTTTTACGCCGTTAGGAGGCTAATGGAGGTATTTCATGATGCTAGGGTTGGCGGTTGTTGTCTCCTCGAATGGCGACAATAGAGCCTGTACAGAGGGTTTGGGCTTTTCGAAGTAGGGTGTGTGGAATATGGTTGATTGTCATGTTCCTCCTCTCCAACGATGTCGCGTATGGGCCGCAATGTTGGGGTCCAACGAGCATCGGGATGATCTCTAGCTGACGTGACACAACATTTTGGTTCTATTGCATGCCATGGTGCTCCTTCGGATCTGGGTGTGGTGACAACTCCCTCTTCCTTCAGATGGCGCATCGACGATGACGGAGGTCGATGTTGGGTGACGATCGATGTGGCGATACGCGAACATCGACAAAGACCATAGTGTAAATTTTTCCTTTTTTTCTGAAAGCTTCTTCCTGCAAAATCTTAGGGACACCCCGCTTTCTTGATGTCGTCCATAGATTACCCATGGTTAATCGAACACTTGGTAATTTCATGTAAAAATAGTTACTTTATTTCTGGTGGAAAACTAGACCTTGGAATTAGCTACGTAGCTAGAATAGAGTGCGCCGATCATCCTTTACTTTGGTCAGCATAGTGTAAAAAGCAAAACTTTGGAATGGTCGACGAAGATCGAGCAAGGTGTAGGTCGATGGAGAGCGACGTGCATATGCATGCATGGCTTTCCAAGGAATTTCGAATGACAATACCAACCTACCCCAGTCCCCCACCCACACAAGGCTATAGCTACACCTTGCCAGCTTAGCTACCTCTAAACCTTAATCACTAAGGCATGAGCAGTGCCCAAATCTAACGCCTTGATCGATGTATCACCTGTCTAAGTCGTACTATATACGTTCAACCAAATTAAGGTGGGGTGACCTAGGTATGAACAGATCACAAATGAATGAATTTTCTGATTTGTTCTCCACGAGGTGGAAAAAAACAACAACAACAACAACAACAACAACAACAACAACAACAACAACAACAAATACTACTATATTAACCTTAATTAACTGGCTTAATTTTTTGATCATTTTTTTTAATTTATGTGCATACGTATGCATATACGTGTCGAAGAAACTGACTGGCCAATAATAGTCGGGCAAGATAACGAGTTGATTCCAGGTCCACTGAGAGCTACGGGTCGACCACGAAAAGACGGCGACGTATATATTCTGGCTTTAACTAACTAATAACCAATGGATCTATGCAATGCAATGCAATGCAAAAAAGAAAAGTAGATATTCTCATCTAGATGGAATGAGCTCAGCCAGCCACTGGAACAGCATATACCAAAGCTCGATCAGGTCACCATCATCACCCGTATATAATGCATGCATCGACCGATCGCATCTAGGGGAATATAGTATTAGCTTCCATAATCTCATATAAATTAATATCGAAGAAAATTATAGGAATTTATTCTCGCTGTATGTTTTTTTAAATTTGAAATAGTTTATACTCCTTTCTCTTTTTTGGCGAATAAGTTTATACTCCCTTCGTCCCGTACATCTGTTTCTAAGCAAATCTAAATCTAAGACAACTAACTTAGAGCAAATTTGACAAATTTGACCTATAGACGAAATCAAATCACAGAATGAACTATCCGTGAAACTATTTCACGCGGCTGACCTTTTTGTGTGACGCCCGACATGAAGGCGTCACACTACACTGTGCAACGCCTCACAGTTAGGCGCTACACGGCCAGCGTCGCACCCGTGTGATCCAAAAATTACTAAGTCAGTGTGCAGCGCCTGAGAGCTAGGCGCCACACTATACAGTGTAGCGCCTAGCTCCTAGGCGTTGCACTAGTGCAGCGCCTAGCTCCTAGGCGTTGCACTAGTGCAGCGCCTGAGAGCTAGGCGCCACGGGTCAGCCGCGTGAAATAGTTTCACGGACAGTTTATTCTATGATTTGATTTCGTCTATTGGTCAAACTTGTCAAATTTGCCCTAACTTAGAACAGAGGTAATACAAGTTAGATAGGAGTAGTAAAGAACTACGACAAGTTAGAGCATATATGTGCAAATTTATTATGGAATGAACTAGCTAACTGGCCAGTTCTTTTTATATGTGCATGCAAATGGCAGAGCGGCGGAGCCTTCGAGAACAAGGAAGCCAGTAGCAGGTTGGATCGATCTTCTGTTGCACTGTACATGAAGGAAGCATGCGAGTCCTACTCTACTATTTATGGCCTCCAAAGTCGAAAGCTAAGCATACGTGCTGCCACTACGTGTGATCTACCATTAGCTAATCCAAGTACTAAAGCTGCGTGCTTTAGGCTAAAGCAGGGCAGGTAGGGTGCAACATTTTCTTCTGTTCCGACGAGTGGGCGGCACGCACTGCACCACCACTAAGCACAAATATCATCGTCCACTCTTTTGTGCTAGCTAATTATATATGTATGGAAATGAAAGCTGATTGATTAGCTAGCTACTTAAACAGTAACAAGTACGGGTTAATTTGCTTACCCAAGTCCGGTGGTAAATCAGTTTAGAATGAAATTGATTTTAGATGATCATATTCTAGTCCTATAGCTTGGAATTAGTTAAGTTGGTTAGTGGACAGATGCATGAATCTTACTACAGGGGATGGTAGGAGCTAGGGATTAGTTATGTTAGTTAATGGACAGATGGCGTGCATGTGCATCCATGCACCTCCAAACTCCAAAGCCTAGCTAGCTATAGCCAGTAGACATACAGATCGATTGGTGTCTGGTCTGCGTCTGGATCATGGTGGGCATATGCATTTGGGCAGCCACATGGGCGTGCCTCAAGATTTCGGGAAAAGGCGGTAATGCAGGCATGCACTATGCACAGCTTTAATCTGGGGCCTTTGCAGAATCTAAGAAATTTTCAGAATCTAAGCTCCTTGTTTGGTGCCAGGTGTCAAGCAGCCAGCAGTTAGTTTCTACCTTAGCTGAAATGCCTGGATCTTGTCAGATTTGTGAGAGCATCCTTTTGCCCATCCTTTTTACTATTCTAGCTCGATGGGTTTGTCCATTGCATGCGTGGATCTATCTGCTTTTTCGTGTGGAGAACCGACGATGCCCCGCGGAATCACAAGAAAAATGAAATGATTTGATGTATGCTGCTAAATGGGGAAACGGGAAAAAAAATTATATGAGACCAGGTCTCACGGGTTATCAGGTGAGACCCATCCTGATGATGACACGTGACATTTACAAATCACAAAGCATCTACCCACCCCCCACCTGAAATCAGGGGGGAGAGATTAGATGCTTTGTGATTTATGAATGCCACGTGTCATCCATCAAGGCGGGTCTCACCTGCTAATTGTGAGACCTGGTCTCATATAATTTTTTTTCCGGGAAACGGAGGTGTTGGCCAGTCACTTGCCTGGAAAATTGGAGAAATCTGTTGAGCATGTTTCATAGCCATCGGATCTATGTCCGACATCCTGGAGCCATTCCGTTCACACCACCCGGCCCAATCCCATTCTCACCCTCCCTTCCCATGTCGTCGATGTCTTCTCCTCCGCCGATTTCAGTGTTTTCTTTGCATCTTTCCCATCATCCTCGATTGCAGCAACATAGACCTCCTACCTCACACATCGATCTATAGCGGCCTTGCCCCGCGCTATTAAATCTTGCTCACCTCGGCATTGTTTGAACATATGCCCGCCTCTCTTCACTGGTTCGGACTTTTGGAGTAACTGACCGGAGCATGAATTTAATTCTTGAGTTCAAGATCCTGCCAACGCAGTACTGAAAAAAAGTATGGCCTACATCGACCTCATGTCCAAGAATTAAAAGAAGCTCAGACGTGAGAGGGAGTATTGAAATATATTGTCCGCCTTTCTCCGTCAGTTTAGACTTTTGGAGTAACTAGATGAAGCATGAATTGAATAGGCATCTCAACATATATGGGCCGTCGTCGCCTTTGCATTCATCTTTTTGGCAACTAGGGCGCAATCTCATGGTTAGAAATTCGAGTGAGATTAAAAATTTGTCGGCCGCCTCATAATTCATTTCAAACATGCGATGTATAAAAATGGGCTTGGCATTTTTGGAAATGGGATAACTTTTGGTTTCACTAGACATCATGAAATGCTTAAAATGCGACATGTTTTGTGATTGAAGTGTACAATATGGCAGATAAGCTTATAAATGGAATCAAGCTATATATATATATTGCCATTTTGCATAGTGTATTTTTTGTTGCTGGTTAAGGTGGACACGTGTGTGGAGGTGAGGCAATGAGATCGTCGTTCACAAAGCTAACCAGATCAAAGAGGAGGCTCACATGCATGGCATTTGCAGAAACTGATCAAGTGGTTGGCTAAAGGCGCTAAAAAGTCACTACACACACATTGATTTGTGAGTCTTTTTTATTACTATTTTCAGAGATTTCTGTGGAGCTTAATTTTATCTCCTCTCTGAAGATTAATACAGTGGATTTTTTAGCGGTGATTAATAGAGTGGATTTTTTAGCGGTTATTAATACAATGGATAGATTCATTGAAGCTAATATAAGGCGCTCTAGATCTCACTAATGGGCCCTTCTTAAGCTGAATCATTCTCTGGGTTTACTGTTGGCCTGAGCCGTCGAGTCAACTGGGCCTCGTTTCCAGGTGTCATCCGTCCAAATCCATTACTTGCATGGAATCAGGGAAGGTCTTTTAGTTGAAGTCAGGGATCCCCCTCAAAAAGAAAGTTGAAGTCAGGGGAAAAAGGTTGAATTCAAGTGGGAAAAGAAGTTGAAATCAAGGTAGCCAAAACCTTCCCATGTCGCCAATGTCTTCTTCTCGGCCAATTTCTGTGGTTTCCTTGCATTCCTCCCTGTCTTCCTCGGTTGCAGCAACATAGACCTCTGGCCTCACACATCGATTTACGGTTAGGAGCCTTGCCCTGCGCTATTAAATCGTGCCTAAGTCGGCATTGTTTGAACATACCGCCCGCCTCTGTTCATTAGTTCGGACTATTGGAGTAGCTGACTGGAGCATGAATTCAATATGGTATCGAAGCCAAGAGATTTTGAGTTTAAGATCCTGCCAACGTAGTATTGAAGAAAAAGTATAGCCTACATAGACCCCATGTCCAAGAATTGAAAAAATCTTAGACATGAGAGGGAGTATTGAAATATATTGTCTGCCTCTCTCCGTTAGTTCAGATTTTTGGAGTAACTGGATGAAGCATGAATTCAATAGGCATCTCAACGTATATGGGCCGTCGTCGCCTTTGCATTCATCTTTTTGGCAACTAGAGCGCAAATCACCAATATAATCTCATGGTTAGAAGTTCGAGTGAGATTAATATTTTTTCGGCCGCCTCATAATTCATTTCAAACATGGTACATATAAAAATGGGCTTGGCATTTTTGGAAATGGTGTAGCTTTTGGTTTCTCTAGACATCATGAAATGCTTAAAATGGAACATGTTTTGTGATTGAAGTGCACACTATGGCAGATAAGCTTATAAATGGAATCGAGCTATATATATTGCCATTTTGCATAGTGCATCTTTGGTGGCTGGTTAAGGTGGACACGTGTGTGGAGGTGAGGCAATGAGATCGTTCACAAAGCTAACCAGATCAAAGAGGAGGCTCACATGCATGGCATTTGCAGAAACTGATCAAGTGGTTGGCTAAAGGGGCTAAAAAGTGACTACACACACATTGATTTGTGAGTTTTTTTTCTTACTATTTTCAGATATTTCTGTGGAGCTTAATTTTATCTCCTCTCTGAAGATTAATACAGTGGATTTTTTAGCGGTGATTAATACAGTGGATTTTTTAGTGGTGATTAATACAGTGCATACATTCACTGAAGCTAATATAAGGCGCTCTAGATCTCACTAATGGGCCCTTCTTAAGCTGAATCATTCTCTGGGTTTACTGTTGGCTTGAGCCGTCTAGTCAACTGGGCCTCGTTTCCGGGTGTCATCCGTCCAAATCCATTACTTGCATGGAATCAGGGAAGGTCTTTTAGTTGAAGTCAGGGCCGCCATCTGTGGCTGGGACACCCTGAAGACCTTTCGTCCGTCCGTGTAAACATTGTGACGAATTACTAAAAACTTCATGAGGTTGTCTAAAAAAAAATCAGGGATCCCCCTAAAAAAGGTTGAAGTCAGGGGAAAAAGAAGTTGAAATTAAGGTAGCCGAAATCCGTAACCCCTTTCCATAAGTCTAGCAATTTTTGCTTAACCAGTAGTAGCTCAATCATCTTGGTTAAAAATGTCTTCAACTAACCATGAAAAAGCATAGCCTTTTAATTAGGTTGAGATATGGGAATCATACCATGTATAGAAAATTAAAAAGAAGAAAGTTTGGGAGAAATTCGTCGAATATATGGACTTATTTTTTCCAAAAAGAGGGTAGCACCCCTTGACTCTATATCGATTGGTGCACACAACTCTCAAAGTATTTCTGGACTTATAAATTAGAGTGACATATAATTATATGTTCTTTGTTATGTTGAGATAAGAATCATAGCATGCACAGAAAAATAAAAGGAGAAAGTTTAGAACAAATTCCACGGATATATAGACTTCATTTCTTTCTTTTTCCCCCCAAAAGAGGGTAACACCCCCTGTCTCTACATCCATCGGTGCGCACAACTCTCGAATTATTTATGGACATACATTAGAGTTATATGCTCCTTGATTTTTTTTTGAGGGGATATGCTCCTTGATTTGAAGTTCATGCATGTTGTGTGCAATATGGTCACATCTATCACTAGATAACTTAAACAAAAATCAGAGCCACGCTACCTACATGTAAAATTAGCAACTCATTCTGGCAGCGGCGGTGGTTGCTCGGTGGTCTAAAAAACTTGATGTAAATTCCATTATGTTTGAGGTGCTTTGTATTTCTAATAAACTTTTGTGATAGATCTGGATGTGTTCCGCAAAAGAGTGAACATCAAAGATTGATCGTATACAAAACCCTGTGCATGGTCTCAGTCTCTCGACCAGTTCATACAATCTTACTGATGCCATACAGTCTGCACACACACGCATGCACGCATATATGAGGGAGAATTTCATTAGAGAACACCAACTAAGAATTAGCTAATTGATGCTCTCGCAGCACCCAAAGCCGCCATGGCCGCCCCTCCGGCCCTTCCCCGCGCCGGCCTTCCTCTTGCTCTTCTTCCTCGCTGTGGAAGAATGAGTGGAAGAACGGCCGGAACTGCCGCCGTCGCCCATGAGCGGCGCGGCCTCCATCGCGCAGTTGCTGCAGTCGGACAGGTCGTCGGTCGTGCGGACCTCCACGCAGGCGCACCGCTCCAGGGACGCGAAGAAGGCCGCCGCGATGCCGCCGCCCACGACCCCCGCCGCGCGGCCCAGCGGCCGCCCACACCCCTGCCCGGCGGCAGGCACCGGTGCTGACGCGTGATCCAGGCCCCTGGAGCGCTGCTCGGCGCTGCCGCGGCGGCAGGCGAAGGGGGCGCACCGCGACGAGGATGCCGCTGCTGCGAGGGGTGGCATCCTATCAACCATGGAGTGCAGCGCGCGAGCTTAATTAGTTTGATTCTTGCGCGGCTTTATACACCCAGCAAAGCATGGTCAGTGCAGTGATGCTATTATTCTTGGCGCCAAGTCGTGAAGCTTCAGTCCCTGCGCGCCTTTATTTCTTTGTACGATTACTGAATTTGTCCTTGGCATCTTTACCGAAATGCTCCACTAGCTAATTGGACATCTCCTTTTTTTTTGAAATTTAATTGGACATCTCCTGATCCTAACGTACGTATGAAAACCAAGTGTCTCTTTCGAACACCAAAATTTGATGGCACGGCAATTACGTTTTCTTATTCACCCGCTACAGGCATCTGAAAACACGCTGCCCGTCCTTCTCGTCTTGCTCGGCACCCTTGCCCTCGCTTCCAGCCACCATGCCGTGAACGTGCTGTCATGTGATGGTCTGAGGACTGGGATGTGAACAGCCGAGAAGAAACGGTACCAGACCTCTCTAGCGTAAGTGCACTGTACCAGTATATGGTCCACGGTGTCCTCCTCTTGTAAGCATGTAAAACACGCTGAAGTGTTGCCCTTGAGACCATGCTGTGGCACCCCGGCTCAAAGAAACCGGAATGCCCCGTATTCCAGCCCAGAGATCAAGGAGAAGTCTTCTAGAATACGGAACTGCTTAGCATAGAACAAACCAACTTTCTATTATTACACGAATATGATTACAAGGTCTCCGATGTTACAATGAATAACATCGGCACGGCGACACTACGCTATCCTCAGTTGCTCTATGCAAGCAGTAGAACAACTCGAAGCAGCGGAATAACTCTAGCAGCGGAACAACGACGACGGTGGTGAACTCCACTCCGCAGGGACTCTGGCTGGAACACTTATCCTAGCTCGCAAACAAAGAATCCACGGCAAACAAGCATTCAAATCCGGCATGACCTGCAAACTGGCTTGACACGCCAGGTCAGTACATTGAATGTACTTGTGAGCTCACAATAACCAGAAGCATTCAAGACAAACATCAACATGGCATTTATAGGTTAAGCATGAATTATCATGAGATCATCAGGATAACATGGCATGGACAACAGGAACATAATATCGCTAGAACAATATGAGCATGGCATGAACCAATAAATCTGACGATACTAGCATGCAACATGATGACACTTTATGCACCATTTATTCTATTCGGGTTACCTCTTAGCCATCACATGCATCACTTACCAACCTCGGACATCACACGATCATCTCAGGATCAAATCAAGCTTGGCATAAACAATACCGTAGTAATCATTAAATGACCACAAGGAGCTTGATCTTTACAGACGATTCTCGCACAACATCACGAATATCCAACAACTCGGTATCCTCGATACCACGGTGATCTTTCCGGCGATCACAACCATGACCAACACTTGGTCTTACAGGTGATCTTTCCGGCGATCACAACCAACTTATCCCATCGTCGAACCGGGGTTGTCGTTAATCAAGTTATTATTAATACTGTTGACTCACAGTGTGACCAACTACGAACTGGGCCCTTATCCGCGGGCGCGGCTATCGATAGATTTAATATACACTCTGCAGAGGTTAGTACACTGTACCCACACCACGGAACCCATGGCCTCGCACTCCCATTCAGGTGGACCAACGGCGTTCCAACAAAACCGATCTACTACCATGACACTCTCCCGGCCACTCCGACTCACTCCCCACTGGGCTAGTCCTGGGTGGCCCCGTGTCTACCAAAGACACAACGACCACCGTCGTGGTCCGTCCCAAACAGGGACAAAAACGCTTATCATCCAACTACGGGCACACAAGGTTATGTCCACCTACCTAATCAGGGTAAGCACGCCCATAACCTTCCCTAGTTGGAGGCACCAGCGAGAGGCACGACAATAGACCCAGTTAAGACCTTCCCATAAAGGTAAGCATGGCTGCACTGGTTAGCTCGATATGGTGGCACCATGACTCAGCCAACAGTTGTTCAAGTTCAATTTAATCCGGTTAAACTTGAATGCAAATATGCTGAGCCATGATAAAATAACATGATGTAATTACAATGCATGAGCATGATATCAACATTATCATGAGGGTACCACATAACTATCCACCATATCAACAATAAATCATATCCAACTGAGCATGGCATACTGACTAACATGAACATCACAAGTACATACTTCTCCGAAATATAGCATGACCACTAGCATCAACAACAAATATCATGCAAGAACATAACAACAATGCAAGCATTTAACCAACTGGATGCAATGAAACATGCATAACAATGGTACTCGGGACAAACGGTAGTCATGCACCGAAGACCATCACCAACATCAACATGTACTACTAGAAAGCATAAGCAGATGAAAGGAATACTAGCAACTAGCAGGGCATGATAATCAGGTGCATAACAACACAGCAAGAAAGCAAGCACAAACTCAGAAGCATTACCGAAACAACGATACACATATTTTAAACAAGCAAACATTTAATAAATATTCAAGTTGAAAACCATGGCAAATGCATGACTATCATGCAAGTGGGTATTGTGGCTTGCCTGGGGGTGAAGAAGGCACCGGGAAGAAGTGCGGTGAAGCCGCGAAAAGAATCGCCGGAAAACGTTCTCTCTCGGAGGGCCTGATTTAGCGCAAGGGCAAAATGGTCATTTTCACAGTGTCAAACCATAGTGAAAATGAAACCAACAGAACAGGCTCGACGAGACGAAGAAGTGGGCTTTGGAATCACCTCATTTGGAGTTACGGTTGAAAAGTTATGAAGGGTTGAAGTTCAGGGACTTTTCTGCAAAAATATCATCATAAACAAGTACCTGAGTGGGTAAGGCAGAAGCGCAAAGTTAGAAATACGCTTTCTGATTAAGAAAACGCATTCTGGGCTGGAACAGAGAGGAAATACGCTTATTCTAACAGAAAACGGATTTAGGGGAAAGTATGCTTTCTGTAAGCGAAAACGTACTAGAGTGTTTTACGCCTCCACTTACACACGTGGCAGAGGCGGGGTCAACGGCTGAGGGGCTGCCGAGCGGGGCCTGCGGCCAGCTGGCAGGGAGGGGTCATCGGCTTCGTTTTGTCCTCGCTCGCGCCCGACGGAGCAGAGGACTGGGCCGGCGCCGGCGGCCGTTCCGGCAGCTCCGGCCGTCTCCCGGGCCGTGCAGCATACCGGCGTGCTCAGGGGACCGAGACACACCCGTCCAGAGCACCCATCCATCTTGGGGAGGTCGGGCTCGAGCGGGGCCGCTGCTGCGGCGGACGGCGGTTCGGGAGGCGATGGGGCTTGCGGCCAGAGTGACTCCGGCGAGGGGGCGAGGGCACGGGGAGGATAGAGGTGGTCCGGGGAGTCCTCTGGTGAAGGAACGAGGGAGGGAGGGGGCCGGCTTCGAGCGAATTTAGCCGAGGCCGTGCGGCGGCCATGGCAGCCTACTGCGGCGAGGAGAGGCTCCGGGGCTCGGAAGACTAGCTAGGGAGGGGTCTGGGAGTGTGGTGAGGGCGATGGTGAGCTCGGAGTGCTCGGGGATGGCTTAAATAGCCAGCGGGGGAGGAGGTCGAGCTGACACCGCCGCGGACGCGTGCCCACGCGCATGAGCTCGGAGGGAGGCGACGAGAGAGGGAACGGACGAGGGGCAGGGCTCACGGAGACGAGGCCAAGCTCGTGGACAAGAGGAGAAGAAGCCGAACGCCATAAATGCCCGGTCGGTACTGTGTGCTCGTGGACGCGCGGCAGCTTGCGTCGGTGAAGAAGCGGACGGTGGGGGAGAGGGGTCCAGGGCAACGGCGACGACGATATGCAGCCACTGGACATGCTCACGCGCGCGAAGACGACGAGTGGGAGCGGTGCCAAAGCACAAACGGTGCTCTGGACACGCCACGGCACACAGAGCACGTGCACAGGCACGCCATTGTCGTGGTCACCACGTGAATGAGGGCATTCGATGCTCAACAACACCCAAAATGTTGTCTAGCTGATGTCCTTCCAAATTAGGTTGTAACTGTGGTGGTAGCTTGGTTAAAAGTGCTATGGTTAACTGGTAAACAACCTCTGAAGTTTACTGCAGTAAACTTGATCGTGTACTGCTGCTCAACAAGGAGGTGATTGGGTCAAATGGAGTTGTCTTCGAGGTTTATGGTAAGAAGAACTTTCATCCTGGTAACTTGGAGAGGATTAGGATCAATATTTAATGTAGTTGCTTAACAACCACATAAACTGGTCCAGAAACTAGATTAGGATGATGCACTCTGATGAAGCATCAACTTGAGCTCAAATTGGGCAACGCAGAGTCATTTTGTCCTATGAAGATGCTCAAAAAGTCTCATACCAATAGGCCAAGCCAAACTGGTACTTGCTTCACAAACATCTCCTCTGGACAGAAATTTGCAAACATTCTAGAGGAATAATGGCTTGATGAACCATGCCCAAAATGGGTGGACGTAGGTTATATGGATAATAGAAGGCCTAGAAAAATTGGCAGCCATAATGGAGCAAGATAAAATATACTTGCTTCACAAATTGAAATTTTGGACAGAATCAAAGAATAGAAGATGAGCTCACATGGAGGCATGACAGGAGCTCTACTTTGGTTGAGGGCTATGATATGATTATATGAGGGATCATGAAAAATGGCAACTCATTTGGATATGCCTAGCTTGCACCTCCTTCACAAAGCTTCTTTCTGGATAGAAACTTTGGAAAATCATAATTAAATAATTACTAGGCAAATGTGGTTGCATTTTGGCATGTGGCAATGATATGGACAGGAAAAGGTGTCCAAGGAGTTTGAGGTCAATTGGGAAAAGGAAAATAGCACTTGCTTCACAATGTGCCATTTAGGGCAGAATAGGAAATGAATTATTTGAACATGATGATAAACATGACAAATGAAATATTTTGTCATATTTGAGAAAGATATGACCCAAAAAATTTATGAGAATTATTTGGGAATTTTAGGAGTGATGGAAATAAAGGTTGCTTCACAACCTAGGGCAATTTGAGTTATTCCTTTAATAGAAAAGGAATATTCCCAATAAAAAGAATATTGGGATTTGGGCTAGCATGAAAATGACAGGGTCTAGGGCAGGATTTGGGTAGGACAAGCCACTCTCGAAACAAAGAAGAGTTCATCTTCTTCACTTTCCAGACCACAAAGCCACAGAAAAAGAAAACTCAAGCAAAAACCTCAGAAAAACAAAAGAAAAAGAAAAGAAAAAGAAAGGGCCAAAAATCAGGCTGTCACACATGCCTTGAACGCCTGTCGGAGGTCCACACAAGGTACTGCACGACCAGCCACGCAAAAAAATTGCACTTATGTAAAGCCCAGCTCCTCTAGATGCATTCGAATGTTGGTGTTCTCGTCAGGCCCAAACACAACCTGTGGTATATGTAAGATTTGTGGTATAAGCGTTCCTACTCTCCTTTGGGAGAGCCGCGTGCGTTTATTTATTGAGGGCAAAACAGGCCTTGCTGTGGCGTACAAGGGATACGAGAGAATCCCATTCCGGTTCGGTACAAGAGATAGAGATAGCTACGAGAGGGAGAGATAGAGGTAGTTTAAGATTACATGTGAAAACAACTCAAACTCTAACACCCTCTCTTAATCTAAACTATCCTATATTGAGATTCCTTTTGAACTCTTCAAAAGACTTGACCGGCAAGGCTTTGGTGAATCCATCAGCTACTTGATCCTTGGACAGAATGAACCGTATGTCCAACTTCTTTTCTGCAACCCTTTCACGCACAAAATGAAAATCAATCTCAATGTGTTTGGTTCTACCATGAAACAATGGATTAGCGGAAAGATAGGTAGCTCCCAAGTTGTCACACCATAGACAAGATATATGAGTTGCTTGATTCCTAACTCATGAAGCAAAGATTCCACCCAAATAATTTCAGCAGTTGCATTTGCTAGTCATTTGTATTCAGTCTCTGTACTTGATCTTGACACAGTGGCTTGTTCTCTGGCACTCCAAGAAATAAGGTTTGAACCAAAGAACACTGCAAATCCTCCAGTTGACTTTCTGTCATGAATACATCCTGCCCAGTCAGCATAAGAGAAGGCACTGACAAGTGTAGAACTAGAACGCCTGAACTGAAGTCACAGTGTGTTTGATGTATCGTACAATCCTTTTGACAGATGTCCAATGTGTGGAGGTAGGAGCATGTAAATATTGACAAACCTTGTTTACAACAAATGATATGTCTGGCCGTGTCCAAGTCAAGTATTGCAGGGCTCCAACAGCACCTCTATATTTTGTGCTCCCCTCTTCATTAAGAGGTTCTCCTTGATATGCTGAAAGTTGTTCTGAAGAAGACAACGGTGTAGGTGAAGGTTTGCAATCCTTCATTCCCATACGAGTTAGAAGTTCAGTGGCATATTTTCCTTGATTCAACACTATGCCATCTTCAGTCTTCTTAACTTCAATACCTAAGAAAAAGTGTAAATCACCAAGATCCTTCAAAGCAAACTCTGAACTCAAATCACACAAGAGAGCATTAGTTGCATTTTGTGAAGAGCTTGCAACTATGATGTCATCCACATATATGAGCACAAAAATCATTGTGTTTGCCTGATTATAAATAAAGAGGGATGTATCTGCCTTGGATGGAACAAACCCAAGATGCTTCAACTATGAACTTAACCTTGAGAACCATGCTCTAGGTGACTGTTTCAGACCATAAAGGGCTTTGTCAATCTTGCAAACATAATTAATGAGGTGTTTGTTTGTTTTCATATCCTGGTGGTTGCCTCATATAGACCTCCTCTTCCAGAACACCATGCAGAAACGCGTTCTGAACATCTAGCTGTCGAAGACTCCATCCCCTAGAAACAACAATGGCTAGCACAAGTCTTATTGTAGCAGCTTTTACAACTGGGCTAAAAGTATCCTCATAATCAATACAATACCGTTGCTTAAATCCTTTTGCAACTAGACGTGCTTTATATCTATCAATAGAGCCATCTACTTTTCTTTTAATTCTATAGACCCACTTGCAGTCAATAATAGTTTTACCTCTCTGACTTGGTACCAAGTGCCATGTTTTATTCTTCATGAGTGCATCATACTCTTCATCCATGGCCTTTCTCCATTTAGGATCTCCAAGTGCATCACTCAACCTTGCTGGTTCACCTGAAACACATAGCATGTCATATGGTACAGTGCCATCTCTTCTTATTTTGGGATTTCTAATACCTTTCTGTAGCCGGGTCATGACCCTTGAAGTAGTAGCAGGCTGTTCTTGCTGTTGTACAGAAAACTGCATATACTGGCTGGTGGCAGAAGATCCAGGCGACCCATCCATGTGTTCAGACTGGGGTGATGCACCGGATCCAGTAGACCCTGGCGTGGCTTGGCCCGAACTAGAGACGCCCGGGTCAACAGAGTTACCTGGAGCAAAGGATCCCGAGCCTGGTGTTCCTGTCCCCTGTGTACGCATGGTGAACGAGGGAGATCCTGCGCTCTCTTCTGTCCCATGCATGCGCGCTGATGTGGCGGACGTCGAGTGGTCCGGGGACGCCTGGTTTCCCTGTCGGCTGGCAGGCGCACGATCCCACGCGGACTTCCGCCCGTGATCCAAGGCGGATCGGCGCACAGGCATGGCAGGCGCCGCCGCATCCTCGTCGAGTTCCGCGCCTCCTGCTTCTTCCTCATACACATCAAATATCGCTCCATTTTGTACTGGATTTTGATCATTTTGACCGTTTTGAAACCCGTTTTCTTCATGCACCTGCACATGCATAGTACCAAGAGTAGAACTAGAAGGAACATTACCACATTGGTTAGTACAATTGATATCACCCCCTTGATCAAACTCCGGAAGAAGAAGAATTTCTTTTCGGAGAAGAGCACCGGCATTTGGATGAAGTGACTCAAAAGGGAAAACAGATTCATCAAAGACAACATCTCTAGATATGTAAACTCTGCCCGTTGAGACATCAAGATATTTGACCCCTTTGCGTATAGGACTATACCCCAAGAAAATACATCGTTTGGAACGAAACACAAGTTTGCGTGTGTTACATGGTCGGAGATTTGGCCAACATGCACGACCAAATATGCGGAGGGATGTATAATCTGGAGTAATACCAAAAAAGACGAGTGATAGGATTCTCAAATTTTATGACTTTACTGGGACGAATATTGATAAGATATGTTGCAGCGAGAAAGGCTTCATCCTAGAAATAGAGATGCATAGATGCATGAGCTAGCAATGCTAGTCCTACTTCAACAATATGGCGATGCTTTCGTTCAGCAGAACTGTTCTGTTGGTGAGCATGGGGACAAGATACATGATGGAAAATTCCAATCTTTTGAAAGAAGGAATTAAGTTTTTCATACTCACTTCCCCAGTATGTTTGCATGGAAAGGATTTTAGAGTTCAGTTGACGTTCAACAAGACTTGAAAATTGCTAAAAACTTGAAAGACATCGGATCGCTTCTTTAGCAAATAAATCCAAGTAAACATGCTATAGTCATCAATAAAACTTGCATAATAAGAAAATCTACCAACTGAAGTGGGAGCTGGTCCCCAAACATCTGAAAAGATAAGTTGCAATGGAGCAGTAGATACACTAGTAGAGATGGGATATGGTAATTGATGACTTTTTGCTTGTTGACACGCATCACAAACTGACTCAATACTAGACACAAAAGGAAGTTTATTTTTGCTAAGGACATGCTGAACGATGACTGAAGATGGATGACCCAAGCGTTGGTGCCACTTTCTGAAGATGGTTTGGTGACACTCCAAGCTTGCTTATTTGACCGTGACGAAGATGATGATGATGTGATTGGATAGAGACCTCCCTCGCATCTCCCTCTAAGGATGACTCTCCTCGTTGCCAAGTCCTTAATCACAAAAGAATAAGGATATAATATGATGAGAACATTATTGTCAAGTGTAAAGCGATGAACGGAGACACGATTTTTTGATGCATGAGGGATATGTAAGACGTTGTTTAGATGAAATTTTTTCTCAGGGGTTTTAACAATTGACTTACCAATGTGAGTAATATCCATACCAACTCTACTTGCCGTGTGCACTTGGTCACCTCCATGATATTTCTCCCGCATCGTCAACTTGTCAAGTTCTCCCGCATACCAGTTAGTGTCGATGCCATACGAGTTGGTGACAAGGTTGGCCTTTTTCTTTTCTTGATATCTTCCTCGTACTGATGCCAGCAGTCCCTGGCGCCTCCGGCATTGTACTTGTAACAGATCTGGCACTCGGGGTAATCACCCTCATGCTGTTGCTGGTGCCGCTGCGGTGGTGGCTGATGTTGGCGCTGCTGATAGCCGCTGTTCCCACCGGTGCGAATAGGAGAAGGAGGAGCACGGTCGGAGTGACCACGCCTCTTCGCCCACGGCCTCCTCTACCCCCAGACTAGCCGCGCCCCTGTACATGGCGTTGGCTGACGAACGAAAACCTGCTGGTCCGTCGCCTAGCATCTCCATCCTCTGATCAAAGGCGGAAATCTGCGAGAAAAGATCATCAACAGTAATGGAGTTCTTGATGGCGCCAACTGCTGCAACGATGGGATCGTAATCCCGATCGAGTCCGGCGAGAATGTAGTCCACCATCTCTCCATCTACCACCGGACGACCCGCTGCTACAATTTGGTCTCCGAGGCTCTTCATCCTGGCGATGAAGGCATTGCTGGACATGTTGCCCTTCTTGGTGTTGGAGATGGAAATCCTCAGGTTTGTTATTCGCGATTGCGACTGCGCAGCAAATAACATGGTAAGGGCGGTCCATAGATCAAGGGTATTATCCTTACAGTTGACTTGCACGAGGATCTCTGGGGTGAGCGAGTTCAGCAGATAGCTTAGGACCTGCTGATCCTTGGCGATCCATGGACCATACAATGGATTCGGCTCTATGGCCGTGGTCTTGTCCAGTTTGGCGATCTACACTGTTTTCGGCGGCGCGGCATCACTGCCGTCGAGAAGACCGGTCACCTGCGCGCCTCGCAGTGCCGACAAAACTTGCGCCTTCCATAGGAGGTAATTCCCCCTCGCGAGCTTCTCTGTTGGTGGAGCGCCGAGGTTGAGGCTGACGGTGCTGGAGCTCATGGTTATGGCGATGGAAGGGTGCTAGGGTTTTGGTTTTGTGTTTGCTAGATGATAGGGAAGAGGCTAGCTTTGTATACCATGTAAGATTTGTGGTATAAGCATTCCTACTCTCCTTTGAGAGAGCCGCGTGCGTTTATTTATTGAGGGCAAAACAGGCCTTGCTGTGGCGTACAAGGGATACGAGAGAATCCCGTTCTGGTTCGGTTCAAGAGATAGAGATAGCTACGAGAGGGAGAGATAGAGGTAGTTTAAGATTACATGTGAAAAGAACTCAAACTCTAACAGTATGTAGAGCGGACCGGATAGACCCCAGATACATCAGCAGGCCACCTAAATTGGTCTGGTAATCGCACATCCCATTCCACCCGCGACAAGGCAAGTCTAAGGTGCATTAGCTGCATCAGCGCCATGAAAGGGGTGGGGGCACTGATGTCACGTTCCCATCTGTTGTCCGCCAGCGCCTGCTCAACTGTGCGACTGTTAGAATAAATCCGAGGCATACCGTTGATCATCCGAGGACCAAGCAATCACACGAGCACGACACCGATATTTGTTAACGAGGTTCAATGATATGGCTACATCTCCGGGGCCTGACTACGGGTGCTCCTCCATGTGACACCGTTACAATGCCGCACACTGGCCACCCGGGCGCTGGCACATGCTGCCGCTCTGTTGGGGAACGTAGTAATTTCAAAACAATTCCTACGCACACGCAAGATCATGGCGAAGCATAGCAATGAGAGGGGAGAGTGTTGTCCATGTACCCTCATAGACCGAAAGCAGAAGCGTTATGAAAACACGGTTGATGTAGTCGTACGTCTTCACGATCGACCGATCCTAGTACCGAACGTACGGCACCTCCGCAATCTGCACACGTTCAGCTCGGGGACGTCCCACGAACTCACAATCCAGTAGAGCTTCGAGGGAGAGCTTCGTTAGCACGACGGCGTGATGACGGTGATAATGAAGCTACTGGCGCAGGGCTTTGCCTAAGCACTATGACGATATGACCGAGGTGGATTATGGTGGAGTTGGGCACTGCACACGGCTAAGAGATCAATGATCAACTTGTGTCTATGGGGTGCCCCCTGGCCACGTATATAACGGATGGAGGGAGGAGGAGGCCGGCCCTCATAGGGCGCGCCCAAAGTGTGGAGTCCTACTAGGACTCCCTAGTCCTAGTAGGATTCCACCTCCCACATGGAATAGGAAAAAGGGAAGGAAGAAGGAGAAGAAAGAAGGGGATGGCCCCATTCCCTAGTACAATTCGGACCAGTCCATGGGGAAGGGGCGCGGCCACCCTTGAGGCCTTTCTCCCCTTTCCCGTATGGCCCATTAAGGCCCAATACGAATTCCCGTTACTCTCCGGTACCCCGAAAAATACCGGAATCACTTGGAACCTTTCCGATGTCCGAATATAGCCTTCCAATATATTGATCTTTACGCCTCGACCATTTCGAGACTCCTCGTCATGTCCCCGATCTCATCCGGGACTCCGAACAAACTTCGGTCATCAAATCACGTAACTCATAATACAAATCGTCACAGAACGTTAAGCGTGCGGACCCTACAGGTTCGAGAACTATGTAGACATGACCGAGACTCATCTCCGGTCAATAACCAATAGCGGAACCTGGATGCTCATATTGGTTCCTACATATTCTATGAAGATCTTTGTCGGTCAAACCGCACAACAACATACGTTGTTCCCTTTGTCATCGGTATGTTACTTGCCCGAGATTCGATCGTCGGTATCTCAATACCTAGTTCAATCTCGTTACTGGCAAGTCTCTTTACTCGTTCCGTAATGCATCATCCCGCAACTAACTCATTAGTCACATTGCTTGCAAGGCTTATAGTGATGTGCATTATTGAGAGGGCCCAGAGATACCTCTCCGATACACGGAGTGACAAATCCTAATCTCGATCTATGCCAACTCAACAAACACCATCGGAGACACCTGTAGAGCATCTTTATAATCACCCAGTTACGTTGTGACGTTTGATAGCACACAAAGTGTTCCTCCGATATTCGGGAGTTGCATAATCTTATAGTCATAGGAACATGTATAAGTCATGAAGAAAGCAATAGCAACATACTAAACGATCAAGTGCTAAGCTAACGGAATGGGTAAAGTCAATCACATCATTCTCTAATGATGTGATCCCGTTAATCAAATGACAATTCATGTCTATGGCTAGGAAACTTAACCATCTTTGATTCAACGAGCTAGTCAAGTAGAGGCATACTAGTGACACTCTATTTGTCTATGTATTCACACATGTACTAAGTTTCCGGTTAATACAATTCTGGCATGAATAATAAACATTTATCATGAAATAAGTAAATAAATAATAACTTTATTATTGCCTCTAGGGCATATTTCCTTCAGTCTCGCACTTGCACTAGAGTCAATAATCTAGTTCACATCGCCATGTGATTTAACA
The DNA here is from genome assembly GCF_018294505.1 of Triticum aestivum. Lineage (NCBI taxonomy): Eukaryota > Viridiplantae > Streptophyta > Magnoliopsida > Poales > Poaceae > Triticum > Triticum aestivum. Next base: position 9,382,659 of record NC_057808.1, on the reverse strand, counting down.
CTAATAGTTCATATCACCATGTGATTAACACCCATAGTTCACATCGCCAAGTGACAAACACTCAAAGGATCTTAGTTCACATCGCCAGGTTATTAACACCCAAAGAGTACTAAGGTGTGATCATGTTTTGCTTGTGAGAGAAGTTTAGTCAACGGGTCTGCCATATTCAGATCCGTGTGTATTTTGCAAATTTCTATGTCAACAATGCTCTGCACGGAGCTACTCTAGCTAATTTCTCCCACTTTCAATATGTATCCAGATTGAGACTTAGAGTCATCTGGATCAGTGTCAAAACTTGCATCGACGTAACCCTTTACAACGAACCTTTTGTCACCTCCATAATCGAGAAACATGTCCTTATTCCACTAAGGATAATTTTGACCGCTGTCTAGTGATCTACTCCTAGATCACTATTGTACTCCCTTACCAAACTCAGTGTAGGGTATACAATAGATCTGGTACACAGCATGGCATACTTTATAGAACCTATGGCTGAGGCATAGGGAATGACTTTCATTCTCTTTCTATCTTCTGCCGTGGTCGGGCTTTGAGTCGTACTCAATTTCACACCTTGCAATACATGCAAGAACTCCTTCTTTGACTGTTCCATTTTGAACTACTTCAAAAATTTCTCAAGGTATGTACTCATTGAAAAAACTTATTAAGCGTCTCGATCTATCTCTATAAATCTTGATGCTCAATATGTAAGCAGCTTCATCGAGGTCTTTCTTTGAAAAACTTCTTTCAAACACTCCTTTATGCTTTCCAAAAAATTCTACATCATTTCCGATCAACAATATGTCACTCACATATACTTATCAGAAAGGCTGTAGTGCTCCCATTCACTTTCTTGTAAATACAGGCTTCACTGTAAGTTTGTATAAAACTATATGCTTTGATCAACTCATCAAGGCGTATATTCCAACTCCGAGATTCTTGCACCAGTCCATCGATGGATCGCTGGAGTTTGCACATTTTGTTTGCACCTTTAGGATTGACAAAACCTTCTTGTTGTATCATATACAACTCTTTTTTTAAGAAATCCATTAAGGAATGCAGTTTTGACATCCATTTGCTAGATTTCATAAAATGTGGCAATTGCTAACATGATTCGGACAGACTTAAGCATCGCTACGAGTGAGAAAATCTCATCGTGGTCAACACCTTGAACTTGTCGAAAAACTTTTTGTGACAATTCGAGCTTTGTAGATAGTAACACTACTATCAGCGTCCGTCTTCCTCTTGAAGATCCATTTATTCTTAATGGCTTGCCGATCATCGGGCAAGTCAACCAAAGTCCATACTTTGTTCTCATACATGGATCCCATCTCGGATTTCACGGCCTCAAGCCATTTCGCGGAATCTGGGCTCATCATCGCTTCCTCATAGTTCGTAGGTTCGTCATGGTCAAGTAACATGACATCCAAAACAGGATTACCGTACCACTCTGGTGCGGATCTTACTCTGGCTGACCTACGAGGTTCGGTAGTAACTTGATCTGAAGTTACATGATCATCATCATTAGCTTCCTCACTAATTGGTGTAGGAGTCACAGGAACAGATTTCTGTGATGAACTACTTTCCAATAAGGGAGCAGGTACATTTACCTCATCAAGTTCTACTTTCCTCCCACTCACTTCTTTCGAGAGAAACTCCTTCTCTAGAAAGGATCCATTCTTAGCAATGAATATCTTGCCTTCGGATCTGTGATAGAAGGTGTACCCAACAGTTTCCTTTGGGTATCCTATGAAGACGCATTTCTCTGATTTGGGTTCGAGCTTATCAGGTTGAAATTTTTTCACATAAGCATCGCAACCCCAAATTTTAAGAAAAGACAACTTAGGTTTCTTGCCAAACCATAGTTCATACGGTGTCATCTCAACGGATTTAGATGGTGCCCTATTTAACGTGAATGTAGTTGTCTCTAATGCATAATGATACGTCTCCAACGTATCTATAATTTTTGATTATTCCATGCTATTATATTATCCTTCTAGGATGTTTTATGTGCATTTATATGCTTTTTTATATGATTTCTGGGACTAACCTATTAACCTAGAGCCCAGTGCCAGTTTCTGTTTTTTCCTTGTTTTTGAGTTTTGCAGAAAAGGAAAACCAAACGGAGTCCAATTGACCTAAATTTGACGGAGATTATTTTTGGACCAGAAGAAGCCCACGGAGCATCGGAGATGGACCAGAGGAGTCCCGAGGCACCCACGAGGGTGGGGGCGTGCCCTACCCCCTGGGCGCGCCCCCTACCTCGTGGTTGCCTCGGACACCCCCCTGACTTGTTCCCGACGCCAAAACCTCTTATATACGGAAACCCCCAGATCATAACCTAGATCGGGAGTTCCGCCGCCGCAAGCCTCTGTAGCCACCAAAAACCAATCTAGACCTGTTCTGGCACCCTGCCGGAGGGGGGATCCCTCTCCGGTGGCCATCTTCATCATCCCGACGCTCTCCATGACGAGGAGGGAGTAGTTCACCCTCGGGGTTGAGGGTATGTACCAGTAGCTATGAGTTTGATCTCTCTCTCTCTCGTGTTCTTGAAGTGGCACGATCTTGATGTATCGCGAGCTTTGCTATTATAGTTGGATCTTATGATGTTTCTCCCCCTCTACTCTCTTGTAATGGATTGAGTTTTCCCTTTGAAGTGATCTTATCGGATTGAGTCTTTAAGGATTTGAGAACACTTTATGTATGTCTTGCATGTGCTTATCTGTGGTGACAATGGGATATTCACGTGATCCACTTGATGTATGTTTTGGTGATCAACTTGCGAGTTCCGTAACATTGTGAACTTATGCATAGGGGTTGGCACACGTTTTCGTCTTGACTCTCCGGTAGAAACTTTGGGGCACTCTTTGAAGTTCTTTGTGTTGGTTGAATAGATGAATCTGAGATGGTGTGATGCATATCATATAATCATACCCACGGATACTTGAGGTGACATTGGAGTATCTAGGTGACATTAGGGTTTTAGTTGATTTGTATCTTAAGGTGTTATTCTAGTACGAACTCTATGATAGATCAAACGGAAAGAATAGCTTTGGGTTATTTTACTACGGACTCTTGAATAGATCGATCAGAAAGGATAACTTTGAGGTGCTTTCGTACCCTACAATAATCTCTTTGTTTTTCTCCGCTATTAGTGACTTTGGAGTGACGCTTTGTTGCATGTTGAGGGATAGTTATATGATCCAATTATGTTATTATTGTTGAGAGAACTTGCACTAGTGAAAGTATGAACCCTAGGCCTTGTTTCCTAGCATTGCAATATCGTTTGTGCTCACTTTTATCATTAGTTACCTTGCTGTTTTTATATTTTCAGATTACAAAAACATATATCTACCATCCATCTTGCACTTGTATCACCATCTCTTCGCCGAACTAGTGCACCTATACAATTTACCATTGTATTGGGTGTGTTCGGGACACAAGAGACTCTTTGTTATTTGGTTGCAGGGTTGTTGAAAAGAGACCATCTTCAACCCACGCCTCCCACGGATTGATAAACCTTAGGTCACCCACTTGAGGGAAATTTGCTATTGTCCTACAAACCTCTGCACTTGGAAGCCCAATAACGTCTACAAGAAGAAGGTTGCGTAGTAGACATCACATAACCCCAAAAATGATAGTTGTAAATCGGTAAGAGACATCATAGATTGCACTATATCCAATAAAGTACGGTTATGACGTTCGGACACACCATTACGCTGTGGTGTTCCGGGTGGCATGAGTTTGTGAAACTATTCCACATTGTTTTAATTGAAGGCCAAACTCGTAACTCAAATATTCGTCTCCGCGATCAAATCGCAGAAAGCTTTATTTTCTTGTTATGATGATTCTCCACTTCACTCTGAAATTCTTTGAACTTTTCAAATGTTTCAGACTTGTGTTTTATCAAGTAGATATACCCATACCTGCTCAAATCATCTGTGTAGGTTAGAAAATAACGATACCCGCCGCGAGCCTCAACACTTATCGGACCGCATACATCAGTATGTATTATTTCCAACAATTCAGTTGCTCGCTCCATTGTTCCAGAGAATGGAGTCTTAGTCATCTTGCCCATGAGGCATGGTTCGCAAGCATCAAATGATTCATAATCAAGTGATTCCAAAAGCCCATCAGCATGGAGTTTCTTCATGCGCTTTACACCAATATGACCTAAACGGCAGTGCCACAAATAAGTTGCACTATCATTATTAACTTTGTATCTTTTAGCTTCAATATCATGAATATGTGTATCACCACGATCGAGATCCAACAAACTATTTTCATTGGGTGTATGAACATCGAAGGTTTTATTCATGTAAACAGAACAACAATTATTCTTTGACTTTAAATGAATAACCGTATTGCAATAAACATGATCAAATCATATTTATGCTCAACACAAACACCAAATAACATTTATTTAGGTTCAACACTAATCCCGAAAGTATAGGGATGGAACCACTTCCAACACACATCATCACTTCACCCTTAATTAGTCTCTGTTCATTCTGCAATTCCCGTTTCGAGTTACTAATCTTAGCAACTGAACTAGTATCAAATACCGAGGGGTTGCTATAAACACTAGTAAAGTACACATCAATATCATGTATATCAAATATACCTTTGTTCACTTTGCCATCCTTCTTATCCGCCAAGTACTTGGGGCAGTTCTGCTTCCAGTGACCAGTCCCTTTGTAGTAGAAGCACTTAGTCTCAGGTTTATGTCTAGACTTGGGCTTCTTCTCTTGAGCAGCAACTTGCTTGCCGTTCTTCTTGAAGTTCCCCTTCTTCCCCTTGCCCTTTTCTTGAAACTACTGGTCTTGTCAACCATCAACACTTGATGCTTTTCTTGATTTCTACCTTCGTCGATTTCAGCATCATGAAGAGCTTGGGAATCGTTTCTATTATCCCTTGCATATTATAGTTCATCAGGAAGTTCTAGTAACTTGGTGATAGTGACTAGAGAACTCTGTCAATCACTATCTTATCTGGAAGATTAACTCCCACTTGATTCAAGTGATTGTAGTACTCAGACATTCCGAGCACATGCTCACTAGCTGAGCTATTCTCCTCCATCTTGTAGGCGAAGTACTTGTCAAAGGTCTCATACCTTTCGAGATGGGCATGAGTCTGAAATACTAATTTCAACTCTTGGAACATCTAATATGCTCCGTGGCGTTCAAAACGTCTTTGAAGCCCCGATTCTAAGCCGTAAAGCATGGTGCACTAAACTATCAAGTAGTCATCATATCGAGCTTGCCAAATGATACGTCTCCAACGTATATATAATTTATGAAGTATTCAAGCTATTATATTATCCATTTTGGATGTTTAATGGGATTTACTATGCACTTTTATATTATTTTTGGGACTAACCTATTAACCCAGAGCCCAGTGCCAGTTCCTGTTTTTCCCTTGTTTAAGTGTTTCGAAGAAAAGGAATATCAAACGGAGTCCAAACGGAATGAAACCTCCGGGAGAAGTTATTTTTGGAAAGAAAGCAATCCAGGAGACTTGGAGTGCACATCAGGGGATCAACGAGGAAGGCACGAGGCAGGGGGGCGCGCCCTCCACCCTCGTGTGCCCCTCGTGGCTCCCCTGGCGTATTTCTTCCTCCTATATATACCAATATACCCTAAAACCATCGCGGAACAGAATAGATCGGGAGTTCCGCCGCCGCAAGCCTCTGTAGCCACCAAAAACCAATCGGGACCCTGTTCCGGCACCCTGCCGGAGGGGGGATCCCTCACCGGTGGCCATCTTCATCATCCCGGCGCTCTCCATGACGAGGAGGGAGTAGTTCACCCTCGGGGCTGAGGGTATGTACCAGTAGCTATGTGTTTGATATCTCTCTCTCTCGTGTTCTTGAGGTGGTACGATCTTGATGTATCGCGAGCTTTGCTATTATAGTTGGATCTTATGATGTTTGTCCCCCTCTACTCTCTTGTAATGGATTGATTTTTCCCTTTGAGGTTATCTTATCGGATTGAGTCTTTAATGATTTGAGAACACTTGATGTATGTCTTGGGTGGGATAACCATGGTGACAATGGGTTATTCTATTGATTCACTAGATGTATGTTTTGGTGATCAACTTGCGGGTTCCGCCCATGAACCTATGCATAGGGGTTGGCACACGTTTTCGTCTTGACTCTCCGGTAGAAACTTTGGGGCACTCTTTGAGGTTCTATGTGTTGGTTGAATAGATGAATCTGAGATTGTGTGATGCATATCGTATAATCATACCCATGGATACTTGAGGTGACATTGGAGTATCTAGGTGACATTAGGGTTTTGGTTGACGTGTGTCTTAAGGTGTTATTTTACTACGAACTCTAGGGCTGTTTGTGACACTTATAGGAATAGCCCAATGGATTGATCGGAAAGAATAACTTTGAGGTGGTTTCGTACCCTACAATAATCTCTTCGTTTGTTCTCTGCTATTAGTGACTTTGGAGTGGCTCTTTGTTTCATGTTGAGGGATAGTTATATGATCCAATTATGTTATTATTGTTGAGAGAACTTGCACTGGTGAAAGTATGAATCCTAGGCCTTGTTTCCTAGCATTGCAATACCGTTTACGCTCACTCTTATCATTAGTTACCTTGCTGTTTTTATATTTTGAGATTACAAAAACCTATATCTACCATCCATATTGCACTTGTATCACCATCTCTTCGCCGAACTAGTGCACCTATACAATTTACCATTGTATTGGGTGTGTTGGGGACACAAGAGACTCTTTGTTATTTGGTTGCATGGTTGCTTGAGAGAGACCATCTTCATCCTACACCTCCCACGGATTGATAAACCTTAGGTCATCCACTTGAGGGAAATTTGCTACTGTCCTACAAACCTCTGCACTTGGAGGCCCAACAACGTCTACAAGGAGAAGGTTGCGTAGTAGACATCACCAAACGTTCATAACGTCTGTATCTGCTCTTACAATTGGTCTGTCACCTAGCGGTGCATCAAGGACATAATTCTTCTGTGCAACAATGAGGATAATCCTCAGATCACGGATCCAATCCGCATCATTGCTACTAACATCTTTCAACTTAGTTTTCTCTAGGAACATATCAAAAATAAAACAGGGGAGCTAAACGCGAGCTATTGATCTACAACATAGATATGCAAATACTATCAGGACTAAGTTCATGATAAATTAAAGTTCAATTAATCATATTACTTAAGAAATATCACTTAGATAGACATCCCTCTAGTCATCTAAATGATCACGTGATCCAAATCAACTAAACCATGTCCGATCATCACGTGAGATGGAGTATTTTTCAATGGTGAACATCACTATGTTGATCATATCTACTATATGATTCACGCTCGACCTTTCGGTCTCCAGTGTTCCGAGGCCATATCTGCATGTGCTAGAATCTTCAAGTTTAACCCGGGTATTCTGCGTGTGCAAAACTGGCTTTAACCCGTTGTATGTGAACATAGAGCTTATCACACCCGATCATCACGTGGTGTCTCAGCACGAAGAACTGTCGCAACGATGCATACTCAGGGAGAACACTTATACCTTGAAATTTTAGTAAGGGATCATCTCATAATGCTACCATCGTACTAAGCAAAATAAGATGCATAAAGGATAAACATCACATGCAATCAATATAAGTGATATGATATGGCCATCATCATCTTGTGCCTTTGATCTCCATCTCCAAAGCACCGTCATGATCACCATCGTCACCGGCTTGACACCTTGATCTCCATCGAAGCATCGTTGTCGTCTCGCCAACTATTGCTTCTACGACTATCGCTACCTCTTAGTGATAAAGTAAAACAATTACATGGCGATTGTATTTCATACAATAAAGCGACAACCATATGGCTCCTGCCAGTTGCTGATAACTCTGTTCCAAAACATGATCATCTCATACAATAAAATTTAGCATCATGTCTTGACCATATCACATCACAACATGCCCTGCAAAAACAAGTTAGACGTCCTCTACTTTGTTGTTGCAAGTTTTACGTGGCTGCTACAGGCTGAGCAAGAACCGTTCTTACCTACGCATCAAAACCACAACGATTTTTCGTCAAGTATGTGTTGTTTAGCCTTCAACAAGGACCAGGCGTAGCCACACTTGATTCAACTAAAGTTGGAGGAACTGACACCCGCCAGCCACATGTGTGCGAAGCATGTCGGTAGAACCAGTCTCGCGTAAGCGTACGCGCAATGTCGGTCCGGGCCGCTTCATCCAACAATACCGCCGAATCAAAGTATGACATGCTGGTGAGCAGTATGACTATTATCGCCCACAACTCACTTGTGTTCTACTCGTGCCTATAACATCTACGCATAAACCTGGCTCGGATGCCACTGTTGGGGAACGTAGTAATTTCAAAAAAATCTACACACACGCAAGATCATGGTGATGCATAGAGGGGAGAGTGTTGTCCACGTACCCTCATAGACCAAAAGCGGAAGCGTTATGACAACGCGGTTGATGTAGTCGTACGTCTTCACAATCGACCGATCCTAGTACCGAACGTACGACACCTCCGCGATCTGCACACGTTCAACTCAGTGACGTCCCACGAACTCACGATCCAGTAGAGCTTCGAGGGAGAGCTTCATCAACACGACGGCGTGATGATGGTGATAATGAAGCTACCGGCGCAGGGCTTTGCCTAAGCACTACGACGATATGACCGAGGTGGATTATGGTGGAGGGGGGCACCGCACACGGCTAAGAGATCAATGATCAACTTGTGTCTATGGGGTGCCCCCTGGCCACGTATATAAAGGATGGAGGGAGGAGGAGACTGGCCCTCATAGGGCACGCCCAAAGTGTGGAGTCCTACTAGGACTCCTTAGTCCTAGTAGGATTCCACCTCCCACATGGAATAGGAAAAAGGGAAGGGAGAAGGAGCAGGAAAGAAGGGGGCGGCCCCCTTCCCTAGTCCAATTCGGACCAGTCCATGGGGAAGGGGCACGGCCACCCTTGAGGCCTTTCTCTCCTTTCCCGTATGGCCCATTAAGGCCCAATACGAATTCCCGTAACTCTCCGGTACTCCAAAAAATATCCAAATCACTAGGAACCTTTCCGATGTCCGAATATAGCCTTCCAATATATCGATCTTTACATTTCAACCATTTCGAGACTCCTCGGCATGTCCCCGATCTCATTCGGGACTCCGAACAAACTTCAGTCATCAAATCACATAACTCATAATACAAATCGTCACAGAACGTTAAGCGTGCGGACCCTACGTGTTCGAGAACTATGTAGACATGACCGAGACTCATCTCCGGTCAATAACCAATAGCGGAACCTGGATGCTCATATTGGTTCCTACATATTCTACGAAGATCTTTATCGGTCAAACCACATAACAACATATTTTGTTCCCTTTGTCATCGGTATGTTACTTGCCCGAGATTCGATCGTCGGTATCTCAATACCTAGTTCAATCTCGTTACCGGCAAGTCTCTTTACTCGTTCTGTAATGCATCATCCTGCAACTAACTCATTAGTCACATTGCTTGCAAGGCTTATAGTGATGTGCATTACCGAGAGGGCCCAGAGATACCTCTCCGATACACAGAGTGACAAATCCTAATCTCGATCTATGCCAACTCAACAAACACCATCGGAGACCTGTAGAGCATCTTTATAATCACCCAGTTATGTTGTGATGTTTGATAGCACACAAAGTATTCCTCCGGTATTCGGGAGTTGCATAATCTCATAGTCATAGGAACATGTATAAGTCATGAAGAAAGCAATAGCAACATACTAAACGATCAAGTGCTAAGCTAACGGAATGGGTCAAGTCAATCACATCATTCTCTAATGATGTGATCCCGTTAATCAAATGGCAACTCATGTCTATGGCTAGGAAACTTAACCATCTTTGATTCAACGAGCTAGTCAAGTAGAGGCATACTAGTGACACTCTGTTTGTCTATGTATTCACACATGTACTAAGTTTCCGGTTAATACAATTCTAGCATGAATAATAAACATTTATCATGAAATAAGGAAATAAATAATAACTTTATTATTGCCTCTAGGGCATATTTCCTTCACGCTCCCCCTTGCGCGCCTGTGCTATTATGTTGGCATAGGTTACATCGTGTGTCTACCCTCGCTATATTTGAGAGGCCTAAGATATAAGTGTCCTACTTGGACACGACTCCATATCGTATCTAAACACAATACTACTCAGAGTCCAACTGTAACCTAACTTGTACACAATATTCGACACAACTCCAACAGCGACTATTGATTATGCGGGTGTTTACCAGAGCAAGGATAGCTGGTGATATATCCCCCACAGCCGATCCATTGATCCACCGGTCCTTCCAGAAACGGACTTTGCTGCCGATGCCCACCATGATCGCCACCAGACTGTTGAAGACTGCCCTTGCCTTGTTGTCAACTAAGAACGGAATTCCTTGCCATGGTCGATCCAGGTCTGTACGTCTCATCCATTCCCACCACACTCTGAGCACCAAAGCTTGTAACCTAAGATTTTTGATACCCAAACCTCCATAGCAATTGGGACGGTAGATTGTGTTCCACGCCACTAGGCACTGTCCTCCGTTCGCCTTCTCCTTCCCACCCTGATACGTCTCCAACGTATCTATAATTTTTGATTGTTCCATGCTAATATATATTCTGTTTTGGATGTTTAATGGGCTTTATTCTACACTTATATATTAATTTTGGGACTAACCTATTAACCGGAGGCCCAGCCCAAATTGCTGTTTTTTTGCCTATTTCAGTGTTTCGAAGGAAAAGGATATCAAACGGAGTCCAAACATAATGAAACCTTCGAGAACGTGATTTTCGGAACAAACGTGATCCAGAGGACTTGGAGTGGATGTCAAGAAAAGAACGAGGAGGCCACGAGGCAGGGAGACGCGCCTGCCCCCTGGGTGCGCCCCCACCCTCGTGGGCCCCTGTAGCTCTCCTGACCGACCTCTTTCGCCTATATATACTCATATACCCTGGAAACATCAGAGACGGAGCCAAAAACTATAAATTGTCTAGGTCTTCCTATTTTCGTCGATTTTTCTGAGTTCCAGGAGTTTGCGTTAGGTACAGATTACTACAGACTGTTCTGTTTTTGACAGATACTGTTTTTTGTGTGTTGTTTGCTTATTTTGATGAATCTATGGCTAGTAAAAGAGTTTATAAACCATAGAGAAGTTGGAATACAGTAGGTTTAACACCAATATAAATAAAGAATGAGTTCATTACAGTACCTTGAAGTGGTGTTTTGTTTTCTTCCGCTAACGGAGCTCATGAGATTTTCTATTGAGTTTTGTGTTGTGAAGTTTTCAAGTTTTGGGTAGAGATTTGATGGATTATGGAACAAGGATTGGCAAGAGCCTACTATTGGGGATGCCCAAGGCACCCCAAGGTAAAAATCAAGGACAACCAAAAGCCTAAGCTTGGGGATACCCCGGAAGGCATCCCCTCTTTCGTCTTCGTCTATCGGTAACTTTACTTGGGGCTATATTTTTATTCACCACATGATATGTGTTTTTCATGGAGCATCTTGTATGATTTGAGTCTTTTCTTTTTAGTTTACACAATCATCCTTTCTGTACACACCTTTTGAGAGAAACACACATGATTCGGAATTTGTTAGAATACTCTATGTGCTTCACTTATATCTTTTGAGCTATATAGTTTTTGCTCTAGTGCTTCACTTATATCTTTTTGAGCACGGTGGTGGTTCTATTTTATAGAAATTATTGATCTCTCATGCTTCACTTATATTATTTTGAGAGTCCTACAAAACAGCATGGTAATTTTCTTAAATTGTGAAATTAGTCCTAATATGATAGGCATCCAATATTAGTAAAAACTTTCTTATAAGTGCGTTGAATACTAAGAAAAGTTTGATGCTTGATAATTGTTTTGAGATATGAAGATGGTGATATTAGAGTCATGCTAGTTGAGTGGTTATGAATTTGAGAAATACTTGTGTTAAAGTTTGCGATTCCCGTAGCATGCACGTATGGTGAACCGTTATGTGATGAAGTCGGAGCATGATTTATTTATTGATTGTCTTCCTTATGAGTGGCGGTCGGGGACGAGCGATGGTCTTTTCCTACCAATCTATCCCCCTGGAGCATGCGCGTAATACTTTGCTTTGATAACTTGTAGATTTTTGCAACAAGTATATGAGTTCTTTATGACTAATGTTGAGTCCATGGATTATACGCACTCTCATCCTTCCACCATTGCTAGCCCCTCTAATACCGCACACTTATCGCCGGTATCATACACCCACCATATACCTTCCTCAAAACAGCCACCATACCTACCTATCATGGCATTTCCATAGCCATTCCGAGATATATTTCCATGCAACTTACCACCGTTCCGTTTATTATGACACGCTCCATCATTGTCATATTGCTTGACATCGTATTTGTGGCAAAGCCACCGTTCATTATATTTATACATGTCATTCTTGATTCATTGCATATCCCGGTACACCGCCGGAGGCATTCACATAGAGTCATATTTTGTTCTAAGTATCGAGTTGTAATTCTTGAGTTGTAAGTAAATAAAAGTGTGATGATCATCATTATTAGAGCATTGCCCCATGTGAGGAAAGGATGATGGAGACTATGATTCCCCCATAAGTCGGGATGAGACTCCGGACTAAATTTAAAAAAGGAGGCCATAAAAAAAAGAGAAGGCCCAACAAAAAAATGAGAGAAAAAGAAAGAAGGGACAATGTTACTATCCTTTTACCACACTTGTGCTTTAAAGTAGCACCATGATCTTCATGATAGAGAGTCTCCTATGTTATCACTTTCATATACTACTGGGAATTTTTCATTATATAACTTGGATTGCATATTCCAATGACGGGCTTCCTCAAATTGCCCTAGGTCTTCGTGAGCAAGCGAGTTGGATGCACACCCACTTAGTTTCATTTGTTGAGCTTTCATACACTTATAGCTCTAGTGCATCCGTTGCATGGCAATCCATACTCACTCACATTGATATCTATTAATGGGCATCTCCATAGCCCGTTGATACACCTGGTTGATATGAGACTATCTTCTCCTTTTTGTCTTCTCCACAACCACCATTCTATTCCACCTATAGTGCTATATCCATGGCTCACGCTCATGTATTGCGCGAAGATTGAAAAAGTTTGAGAACACCAAAAGTATGAAACAATTGTTTGGCTTGTCATCGGGGTTGTGCATGATTTAAATATTTTGTGTGGTGAAGATAGAGCATAGCTAGACTATATGATTTTGTAGGGATAACTTTCTTTGGCCATGTTATTTTGAGAAGACATGATTGCTTTGTTAGTATGCTTGAAGTATTATTATTTTTATGTCAATATTAAACTTTTATCTTGAATCTTTCGGATCTGAATATTCATGCCACAAATAATAAAACTACATTGAAAATTATGCCAAGTAGCTTTCCACATCAAAAATTCTGTTTTTATCATTTGCCTACTCGAGGACGAGCAGGAATTAAGCTTGGGGATGCTTGATACGTCTCCAACGTATCTATAATTTTTTATTGTTCCATGCTAATATATATTCTGTTTTGGATGTTTAATGGGCTTTATTATAGACTTTTATATTATTTTTCGGACTAACCTATTAACCGGAGGCCTAGCCCAAATTGCTGTTCTCTTGCCTATTTCAGTGTTTCGAAGGAAAAGGATATCAAACGGAGTCCTAACGGAATGAAACCTTCGGGAACGTGATTTTCGGAACAAACATGATCCAGCGGACTTGGAGTGGACGTCAATAAACGAACGAGGAGGCCACGAGGCAGGGAGGCGCGCCTGCCCCCCTGGGCGCGCCCCCACCCTCGTGGGCCCCTCATAGCTCTCCTGACCGACCTCTTTCGCCTATATTTACTCATATACCCTGGAAACATCAGAGACGGAGCCAAAACCCTATTTCTACCGCCGCAACCTTCTGTACCCGTGAGATCCCATCTTGGGGCCTTTTCCGGCGCTCCGCCGGATGGGGCATTGATCACGGAGGGCTTCTACATCAACACCATAGCCTCTCCGATGATGTGTGAGTAGTTTACCTCAGACCTTCGGGTCCATAGTTATTAGCTAGATGGCTTCTCTCTCTTTGGATCTCAATACAAAGTTCTCCTCGATTCTCTTGGAGATCTATTTGATGTAATCTTCTTATGCAGTGTGTTTGTCGAGATCCGATGAATTGTGGGTTTATATCAAGATTATCTATGAACAATATTCGATTCTCCTCTGAATTGTTTTATGTATGATTGGTTATCTTTGCAAGTCTCTTTGCATTATCAGTTTGGTTTGGCCTACTAGATTGATCTTTCTTGCAATGGGAGAAGTGCTTAGCTTTGGGTTCAATCTTGCGGTGCTCGATCCCAGTGACAGTAGGGGAAACGACACGTATTGTATTATTGCCATCGGGGATAAAAAGATGGGGTTTATATCATATTGCATGAGTTTATCCCTCTACATCATGTCATCTTGCTTAAAGCGTTACTCCGTTCTTATGAACTTAATACTCTAGATGCATGCTGGATAGCGGTCGATGTGTGGAGTAATAGTAGTAGATGCAGGCAGGAGTCGGTCTACTTGTCACGGACGTGATGCCTATATACATGATCATACCTAGATATTCTCATAACTATGCTCAATTCTATCAATTGCTCGACAGTAATTCGTTTACCCACCGTAATACTTATGCTATCTTGAGAGAAGCCACTAGTGAAACCTATGGCCCCCGGGTCTATTTTCCATCATATTAATCTTCTGTTATTTCTATTACCGTTTACCTTGCAATCTTTACTTTTACTCTTTATCATAAAAATACCAAAAATATTATCTTATCATCTCTATCAGATCTCACTCTCGTAAGTGACCATGAAGGGATTGACAACCCCTTTATCGCGTTGGTTGCGAGGTTCTTATTTGTTTGTGTAGGTGCGTGGGACTTGAGCGTGGTCTCCTACTGGATTGATACCTTGGTTCTCAAACTGAGGGAAATACTTACGCTACTTTACTGCATCACCCTTTTCTCTTCAAGGGAAAACCAACACAGTGCTCAAGAGGTAGCACACCCCAGAAGAACGATCACATCCAACCATTGATCTCCTCAAACACCCAAGCCGGCGCATCAAGAATCATAAGCTGATGTATGGGTCTGGCAGAGACCACAGATTTGATGAGCACAAGCCGTCCGGGCCTATGGATGAGGCATTTCTGCCAAGCCAGGATGAACTTTTTCACTTGGTCAAAAAGGGGCTGCCACTCGGTTTTAGTCAGCTGATTGATAGATAGAGGAATGCCCAAGTATTTGCACGAGAATTTGAACGAGAACAACCGGTAAAAGCGGCTCACACCGCCTTGTTAGGCCCCACAACACAGAGAGAACACTCGCACCTTCACCCGACGACGACCGAACCTACACATCGCACATGGACCAAACAACCCACACCCAAGGGGATGGCAGCGGGCATCAGACAAGCCGACCCCCGAAGCATGGCCACCCCATGCACCAGTTAGGAGGTTGTTGGAAAGGCTGGCTTTCGGTTTGTTCAGGTTCGAGTCCTATTACGCGGTTCATCTAGTAGCTCATGCAACGATATTGGACCATGCACTCTTGTAGCCCGTGCAGTCGAGACAGTAGCAAGAAAAGGCAAGTAGCAATGGGAGTGCTAGTGTGGCATGCCTTATCACACCGGCTGGGTAAGAACGAAGAGAACATGATTCCAAGCCGCCATCAGGCGGATAGGCGGGAAGGAAGCAACCCCACATCGACAAACTATATGAAGGCCATGAAAAAAAGTTCAGAACCAAGGAGAGATGGTTGGAGAAAGCCACTTGAGGGTTTTGTGAAGTTAAATGTAGATGCAACTTTCAGCGCACATTCTCTCCAGGGTGCTGTAGGTGCTGTTCTACGTGACCATAAGGGTGGCTTCATCGCGGCGTCAAATGAAAAGCTGGAGCATGTTGCGGATGCAGGGACGGCGGAAGCGTATGCACTACATCATGGGCTGCTATTGGCGCAACAGCTGGGTATAAGCAAGCTGGTGGTCGAGTCGGACTGCCTGGAGGTGATCAATACTATGAAGAATGGAGGCTTTACGGCTTCAGGCGCATCAGCGATCTATTTGGATTGTTTGGTCCTTATTATAGGCTATACTTCGGTTTCTTTTGTTCACTGCCCCAGAGAGGCAAACTCTGTTCCTCAGGAATTAGCTAGGCTAGCGAGGTCGGCCCCTTCTGAAAGAAATATGCCCTAGAGGCAATAATAAAGTTATTATTTTATTTCCTTATATCATGATAAATGTTTATTATTCATGCTAGAATTGTATGAACCGGAAACTTGATACATGTGAGAATCCATAGACAAAACAAAGTGTCCCTAGTATGCCTCTACTAGACTAGCTCGTTAATCAAAGATGGTTAAGTTTCCTAACCATAGACATGTGTTGTCATTTGATGAACGGGGTCACATCATTAGGAGAATGATGTGATGGACAAGACCCATCTGTTAGCTTAGCATAAATGATCGTTTAGTTTTATTACTATTGCTTTCTTCATGACTTATACATATTCCTCTGACTATCAGATTATGCACCTCCCGAATACCGAAGGAACACCTTGTGTGCTATCAAACGTCACAACGTAACTGTGTGATTATAAAGATGCTCTATAGGTGTCTCCGAAGGTGTTTGTTGGGTTGGCATAGATCAAGATTAGGATTTGTCACTCCTGTATCGGAAAGGTATCTTTGGGCCCTCTCGGTAATGCACATCACTATAAGCCTTGCAAGCAATATGACTAATGAGTAAGTTACGGGATGATGCATTACGAAACAAGTAAAGAGACTTGCCGGTAACGAGATTGGACTAGGTATGAGGATACCAACGATCGAATCTCGGGCAAGTAACATACCGATGACAAAGGGAACAACGTATGTTGTTATGCGGTTTGACCGATAAAGATCTTCGTAGAATATGTAGCAGCCAATATGAGCATCCAGGTTCTGCTATTGGTTATTGACCAGAGATGTGTCTCGGTCATGTCTCCATAGTTCTCGAACCCGTAGGGTCCGCACGCTTAACGTTCGATGACGATTTGTATTATGAGTTATGTGATTTGATGACCGAAGTTTGTTCGGAGTCCTAGATGAGATCACGGACATGACGAGGTGTCTCGAAATGGTCGAGAGATAAAGATTCATATATTGGAAGGCTATATTCGGACATCGGAAAGGTTTCGAGTGATTCGGGTATTTTTCGGTGTACCGGGAGTTACGGGAATTCACCGGGAGAAGTAATGGGCCTTATTGGGCTTTAGTGGAGAGAGGGGAGAAGGGCCAAGAGGTGGCGCGCGCCTCCCGCCTGCCCAAACCGAATTGAACAAGGGGTGGGGGCGTGGCGCCCCTTCCGTCTCCCTCTCCCTCTCTTTCCTTCTCTCCTACTCCGAATAGGAAAGGGAATCCTACTAGGACTTGGGAGTCCTAGTAGGACTTCCTATGCTTGGCGCGCCGCCTCCTCCCTCCCTGCTTTATATACGGTGGAGGGGAGCACGCCAAAGGGACTCAAGATTTGTCTTAGCCGTGTGCGGTGCCCCCCTCCACAGTTACACACCTCGGTCATATCGTCGTAGTGCTTAGGCGAAGCCCTGCGCCGGTAACTTCATCATCACTGTCACCACGCCGTCGTGCTGACGGAACTCTCCCTCGGCCTCAACTGGATCAAGAGCTCGAGGGACGTCACCGAGCTGAACGTGTGCTGAACGCGGAGGTGCCGTACGTTCGGTACTTGGATCGGTTGGATCCTGAAGACGTTTGACTACATCAACCGCGTTACTAAACGCTTCCGCTTTCGCTCTACGAGGGTACGTGGACACACTCTCTCCGCTTGTTGCTATGCTTCTCCTAGATTGATCTTGCGTGATAGTTGGATTTTTTTTTGAAATACTACGTTCCCCAACAGTGGTATCCGAGCCAGATCTATGCGTAGATGTTATATATATGCACGAGTAGAACACAAAGAGTTGTGGACAATAATAGTCATACTGCTTACCAGCATGTCATACTTTTATTCGGCGGTATTGTTGGATGAAGCAGCCCAGACCGATATTACATGACCGCGTTCATGAGACTGGTTCTACCGCCGTGCTTTGCACACAGGTGGCTAGTGGGTGTCTATTTCTCCAACTTTAGTTGAATCGAGTTTGGCTACGCCCGGTCCTTGTTGAAGGTTAAAACATCACACTTGACGAAAAATCATTGTGGTTTTGCTGCGTAGGTAAGAACGGTTCTTGCTAGAAGCCCGTAGCAGCCACGTAAAACTTGCAACAACAAAGTAGAGGACGTCTAACTTGTTTTTGCAGGGCTTCCTGTGATGTGATATGGTCAAGATGAAGGGGAAAGCGACAGAAAACAAAAATTTTCCGACCTACGCACCAGCCCAGGACCACTATGGAGACTGCATACATGGTTTGATCTTTTTCGTTACCGACTCGTAGCGCAGCGGGAAGTAGAGTCGATGACGATCGGCGGTGCAGATCCCCGCAGCTAGGATTTACAACCTCCCAACCGCGAGGATGTATACCCTCATCTGCTCCTCAGACAGCCCTCCGGGAGGCGGTCGAACAGCCCCCCGGACGGTGTCGCGGACAGCCCTTCGGGAGGACCTTCGAAACTCGAACGGTCACTCGGACAGCCCTTCGGGAGGACCTTCGAAACTCGGACGGTCACACGGACAGCCCTTCGGGAGGCACTCACGAACTAAGACCGAAACTACGATCTCTCTACAGAGTTGCACACATACGGTGTCATCTATCCGGCAGGGCTTCGCCGTCCAGAACTAGTTCCTGCCGGAACCCAGACAGCCTTACGGCTCTACGAAACTCTTTTCGTGGGAGGGAGAGAAGAAGCCAGATAATGCATGGCATGTGTATGAGAGCAAGGGATGAGTGTGGAGGGCTGCCCCTCCACCTCTATTTATAGGAAATCCCAAGGGGGTAGGGTAGTTTCACAAAAAACCCAAAATGCACATGAATGAAGTCCTTCCACAAGGACCTAGGAGTGAAACCAAGGAACAAGAGGGTCCCCAAGGGGGGATACCCCATGTGGCCGGCCACACCCCCATGAGGGGCCCAAAAAATGGCTCCTATCCATCCATGTCATCCCCAAGATCTTTTGGTGCAAAGCCCCAAAAGGTGGCTTTCCATAAAGTAACCATAAAGCTGATTTTCACTATTCACGACGACATTTTTCAGCGTCTGATCGAACTGAAAATATTTATGTGGGCTAAGAACATTTCCAGTACCCACTAAAATGATTTTCAACGCGTTCCGAAACAATTCCGGTTTTAGTGATTTTCATCTGCGAAACGCATCTGAAGTGGCTCCGGCAGCTCCGGAACATTTCCGGTTTTTATCTCAGAAAATTCCAAAAAGCTTCCAGAATGATTCTGGCATCCTCCAAGAATTATCAGGCATGTGCCGAAACCAATTTGACTTAATGGTGTATCCCGAAACAACTTTTCGGTATCATCGAAACTTATCCGATGACCTCTCTCTGCGGTACGATTCCGCTGTCCGAAACTTTTTCGGTGATTTTCTCTCAGACTCCCTGTCTAGTATTCAGAAGATAGATGACCCTTAAGCGTGTGACCCTATAGGTTCGGTGAAGTATAGACATGACCCGGAACCCCTTCCGATCAATGATCAACATCGGAGCCGTGGACACCCATATTGACCCCTATACCCACACGAATAAATATTCGAGTGAACCTCCAGTTGCCGTGTGCTATTCCTGTTGCTTCGCGATATGATACAAATACCCGAGGTGAGACATGTTGGCATTCCCGTGGATCAACAACTTGTCCACTATGCTAGTTACCTCGTTACCGGTATTGTTCTCTTTTCTCGTTATCGTGTTCCGGCATCCCCGTGATCAAATCACAAAGTGTCTGGCCAGACGATGATGGATACTGTAACACCGAGAGGGCCCAGAGATATCTCTCCATCGTCGGAGGAGCAAATCCCAATCTTGAGCTATCAAGTTACTTGACACACTTTTCCATGAACCCGTAAGCCGCCGTAATAGCCACCCATTTACGGATGACGTTTAACAAACCCCAAAGTTCATGAAGCAAGCATGAAGAAACTCGATACTCTCATGGTCTAAGGAATCATGCAAACGTTAACCATCTCTGTGTTATGTACCAATAAACTTGTGACGAATGAATCTCATAGCATAACATCAATCCGGGTCGATTCAACACAAATGTTCTCTTAACATTGTGCCCTCAAAGTTGCTGGCATAGACATGCCCATGACCAGGAAAACAGAATCATCATGCAACACTTGAGCTAGTCTTAGAGGCCAGACTAGGAATACTTCTTACCGTTTATTATTCCACACGTGCATTTGAGTCTTCCTCCGAGCCTCGTGGATATTGTAGACTCGAGAATCATTGCAGTTATAGCATGGAACATAAACATAATTATGAACTCGGAGATAAATAATATCATTTATTTTTGCCTCTAGGGCATATCTCCTACACAAGACGTGATGATATATAAATTGTTGTATGAGATGATCATGTTTTGTAACAGTTATCGGCAACTAGCAGGAGCCATATGGTTGTCGCTTTATTGTATGAAATGCAATCGCCATGTAATTGCTTTACTTTATCACTAAGCGGTAGCGATAGTCATAGAAGCAATAGTTGGTGAGACGACAACGATGCTTCGATGGAGATCAAGGTGTCAAGCCGATGACGATGATCATGACGGTGCTTTGGAGATGGAGATCAAAGGCACAAGATGATGATGGCCATATCATATCACTTATTTGATTGCATGTGATGTTTATTTTTTTATGCATCTTATTTTGCTTAGTACGATGGTAGCATATTATAAGATGATCTCTCACTAAATTTCAAGGTACAGGTGTTCTCCCTGAGTATGCGCTGTTGCTATAGTTCGTCGTGCTGAGACACCACGTGATGATCGGGTGTGATAAGCTCTAAGTTCACATACAACGGGTGCAAGCCAGTTTTGCACACGCAGAATACTCGGGTTAAACTTGACAAGCCTAGCATATGCAGATATGGCCTCGGAACACTGAGACCGAAAGGTCGAACGTGAATCATATAGTAGATATAATCAACATAGTGATGTTCACCATTGAAAACTACTCCATCTCACGTGATGATCAGACATGGTTTAGTTGATATGAATCACGTGATCATTTGGATGACTAGAGGGATGTCTATCTAAGTTGGAGTTCTTAAGTAATATGATTAATTGAACTTTAATTTATCATGAACTTAGTCTTGATAGTTTTTGCATATCTATGTTGTAGATCAATAGCTCGCGTATAGCTCCCCTGTTTTATTCCTGATATGTTCCTAGAGAAAACGAAGTTGAAAGATGATAGTAGCAATGATGCGGACTGGGTCCGTGATCTGAGGATTTTCCTCATTGCTGCACAGAAGAATTATGTCCTTAATGCACCGCTAGGTGACGGACCTATTGCAGGAGCAGATGTAGACGTTATAAACGTTTGACAAAGCTCGGTATGATGACTACTTGATAGTTTAGTGCACCATGCTTTACGGCTTAGAACCGGGACTTCAAAAACGTTTTGAACGCCACGGAGCATATGAGATGTTCCAAGAGCTGAAATTGGTATTTCAGACTCATGCCCGAGTCGAGAGGTATGAGACCTCTGACAAGTACTTTGCCTACAAGAAGGAGGAGAATAACTCAACCAGTGAGCATCTGCTCAGAATGTCTGAGTACTACAATCGCTTGTCAAGTGGGAGTTAATCTTCCAGATAAGATAGTGATTGACAAAGTTCTCTAGTCACTGTCACCAAGTTACTGGAACTTCCTGATGAACTATAATATGCAAGGGATGACGAAAGTGATTCCCAAGCTCTTCGCGATGCTGAAATCGGCGAAGGTAGAAATCAAGAAAGAGCATCAAGTGTTGATGGTTAAACAAAACCACTAGTTTCAAGAAAAGGGCAAAGGAAAAGAAGGGAAACTTCAAGAAGAACGGCAAGCAAGTTGCTGCTCAAGTGAAGAAGCCCAAGTCTGGACCTAAGCCTGAGACTGAGTGCTTCTACTGCAAAGGGATTGGTCACTGGAAGCACCCCAAGTATTTGGCGGATAAGAAGGATGGCAAAGTGAACAAAGGTATATGTGATATTCATGTAATTGATGTGTACTTTACTAGTGTTTATAGCAACCCCTCGATATTTGATACTAGTTCAGTTGCTAAGAGTAGTAACTCGAAACGGGAGTTGCAAAATAAACAGAGACTAGTTGAGGGCGAGGTGATGATGTGAGTTGGAAGTGATTCCAAGGTTGATAAGTCACCATCGCACACTCCCTTTACCTTCGGGATTAATGTTGAACCTAAAATAAATGTTATTTGGTGTTTGCATTGAGGATGAATATGATTGGATCATGTTTATTGCAATACAATTATTCATTTAAGTAAAAGAATATTTTTGTTCTATTTACATGAATAAAACCTTCTATGGTCATACACTCAATAGAAATGGTTTATTGAATCTCGATCGTAGTGATACACATATTGAAGCCAAAAGATGCAAAGTTAATAATGATAGTGCAACTTATATGTGCCACTGTCGGTTAGGTCATATTGGTGTAAAGCGCATGAAGAAACTCCATGCTGATGGACTTTTGGAATCACTTGATTATGAATCACCTGATACTTGCGAACCATGCCTTATGTGCAAGATGACTAAAACTCCGTTCTCCGGAACAATGGAGCGAGCAACTGACTTATTGGAAATAATACATACTGATGTATGAGGTCCGATGAGTGTTAGGGCTCGCGGTGGGTATCGTTATTTTCTAACCTTCACAGATGATTTGAGAAGATATGGGTATATCTACGTAATGAAACATAAGTCTGAAACATTTGAAAAAGTTCAAAGAATTTCAGAGTGAAGTGCAAAATCATCGTAACAAGAAAATAAAATTTCTACGATCTGATCGTGGAGATGAATATTTGAGTTATGAGTTTGGTCTTCATTTGAAACAATGTGGAATAGTTTCACAACTCACGCCACCTGGAACACCACAGCGTAATGGTGTGTCCGAACGTCGTAACCGTACTTTATTGGATATGTTACGATCTATGATGTCTCTTACCGATTTACCATTATCGTTTGGGGTTATGCATTAGAGACAACGGCATTCACATTAAATAGGGCATCATCTAAATCCGTTAAGATGACACCATATGAATTGTGGTTTAGCAAGAAACCTAAGCTGTCGTTTCTTAAAGTTTGGGGCTGCGATGCTTATGTGAAAAAGCTTCAACCTGATAAGCTCGAACCCAAATCGGAGAAATGCATCTTCATAGGATACCCAAAGGAAACTGCTGGGTACACCTTCTATCACAGATCCGAAGACAATATATTCGTTGCTAAGAATGGATCCTTTCTAGAGAAGGAGTTTCTCTCAAAATAAGTGAGTGGGGGGAATGTAAAACTTGATGAGGTAATTGTACCTTCTCCAAAATTGGAAAGTAGTTCATCACTGAAATCAGTTCCAGTGATACCTACACCAATTAGTGAGGAAGTTAATGATGATGATCATGGAACTTTAGATCAAGTTACTACTGAACCTCGTAGGTCAAACAGAATATGTTCCGCACCAGAGTGGTATGGTAATCCTATTCTGGGAATCATGTTACTAGACCATGACGAACCTACGAACTATGAGGAAGCGATGATGAGCCCAGATTCCGCCAAATGGTTTGAGGCCATGAAATCTGAGATGGGATCCATGTATGAGAACAAAGTATGGACTTTGATTGACTTGCCCGATGATCGGTGAGCCATTGAGAATAAATTGATCTTCAAGAGGAAGATGAACGCTGATAGTAGTGTTACTATCTACAAAGCTCGAATTATCGCAAAAGGTTTTCAACAAATTCAAGGTGTTGATTACGATGAGATTTTCTCACTCGTATCGATGCTTAGAGTCTGTCCGAATCATGTTAGCCATTGCCGCATTTTATGAAATTTGGCAAATGGATGTCAAAACTGCATTCCTTAATGGATATCTCAAAGAAGAGTTGTATATGATGCAACCAGAAGGTTTTGTCGATCCTAAAGGTGCTAACAAAGTGTGCAAGCTCCAGCGATCCATTTATGGACTGGTGCAAACCTCTCCGAGTTGGAATATACGCTTTGATAGTGTGATCAAAGCATATGGTTTTATACAGACTTGTGGTGAAGGCTGTATTTACAAGAAAGTGAGTGGGAGCACTACAGCCTTTCTGATAAGTATATCTGAATGACATATTGTTGATCGGAAATGATGTAGAATTTTCTGGAAAGCATAAAGGAGTGTTTGAAAGGAGTTTTTCAAAGAAAGACCTCGGTGAAGCTGCTTACATATTGAGCATCAAGATCTATAGAGATAGATCAAGACGCCTGATAAAAATTTCAATGAATACATACCTTGACAAGATTTTGAAGTAATTCAAAATGGAACAGTCAAAGAAGGAGTTCTTGCCTGTGTTGCAAGGTGTGAAGTTGAGTAAGACTCAAAACCCGACCATGGCAGAAAATAGAAAGAGAATGAAAGTCATTCCCTATGCCTCAGTCATAGGTTCTATAAAGTATGCTATGCTGTGTACCAGACCTATTGTGTACCTCGCCATAAGTTTGGCAAGAGGGTATAATAGTCATCTAGGAGTGGATCACTGGACAGCGGTCAAAATTATCCTTAGTGGAATAAGGATATGTTTCTCGGTTATGGAGGTGATAAAGAGTTCATCGTAAAGAGCTACGTCGATGCAAGCTTTGACACCGATCTGGATGACTCTGAGTCTCGATCTAGATACATATTGAAAGTGGGAGCAATTAGTTAGAGTAGCTTCGTGCAGAGCATTGTAAACATAGAAATTTGCAAAATGCATACGGCTCCGAATGTGGCAGATTCGTTTACTAAATTTATCTCACAAGCAAAACATGATCACACCTTAGTGCTCTTGAGTGTTAATCACATAACAATGTGAACTAGATTATTGACTCTAGTAAACCCTTTGAGTGTTGGTCACATGGCGATGAAAACTATGGGTGTTAATCACATGGTGATGTGAACTATTGGTGTTAAATCACATGGCAATGTGAACTAGATTATTGACTCTAGTGCAAGTGGGAGACTGAAGGAAATATGCCCTAGAGGCAATAATAAAGTTATTATTTTATTTCCTTATATCATGATAAATGTTTATTATTCATGCTAGAATTTTATTAACCGAAAACTTGATACATGTGTGAATACATAGACAAAACAAAGTGTCCCTAGTATGCCTCTACTAGACTAGCTCGTTAATCAAAGATGGTTAAGTTTCCTAACCATAGACATGTGTTGTCATTTGATGAACGGGGTCACATCATTAGGAGAATGATGTGATGGACAAGACCCATCCGTTAGCTTAGGAGAAATGATCGTTTAGTTTTATTGCTATTGCTTTCTTCATGACTTACACATGTTCCTCTGACTATGAGATTATGTAACTCCCAAATACCGGAGGAACACCTTGTGTGCTATCAAACGTAACAACGTAACTGGATTATTATAACGATGCTCTACAGGTGTCTCCGAAGGTGTTTGTTGGGTTGGCATAGATAAATGTTAGGATTTGTCACTCCGTGTATCGGGGAGGTATCTCTGGGCCCTCTCGGTAATGCACATCACTATAAGCCTTGCAAGCAATGTGACTAATGAGTTAGTTATGGGACGATGCATTCTGGAACGACTAAAGAGACTTGCCGTAACGAGATTGAACTAGGTATGAGGATACCGACGATCGAATCCCGGGCAAGTAACATACCGATGACAAAGGGAACAACATATGTTGTTATGCGGTTTGACCGATAAAGATCTTCGTAGAATATGTAGGAGCCAATATGAGCATCCAGGTTCCGCTATTGGTTATTGACCAGAGATGTGTCTCGGTCATGTCTACATAGTTCTCGAACCCGTAGGGTCCGCACGCTTAACGTTCGATGACAATTTGTATTATGAGTTATGTGATTTGATGACCGAAGTTTGTTCGGAGTCCCGGATGAGATCACGGACATGACGAGGACTCTCGAAATGGTCGAGAGGTAAAGATTCATATATTGGAAGGCTATATTCGGATATCGAAAAGGTTCTGAGTGATTCGGGTATTTTTCGGAGTACCGGGAGTTACGGGAATTCACCTGGAGAAGTAATGGGCCTTATTGGGTTTTAGTGGAGAGAGGGGAGAAAGGCCAAGAGGTGGCGCGCGCCTCCCCCCTTCCCAAACCGAATTGGACAAGGGGTGGGGGCGCGGCCCCCCTTCCGTCTCCCTCTCCCTCTCTTTCCTTCTCTCCTACTCTGAATAGGAAAGGGAATCATACTAGGACTTGGGAGTCCTAGTAGGACTCCCTATGCTTGGTGCGCCCCCTAGACCGGCGGCTCCTCCCTCCCTCCTTTATATAGGGGGAGGGGAGCACCCCAAAGGGCCTCAAGATTCGTCTTAGCCGTGTGCGGTGCCCCTCTCCACAGTTACACACCTCGGTCATATCGTCGTAGTGCTTAGGCGAAGCCCTGCGCCGGTAACTTCATCATCACCGTCACCACGCCGTCGTGCTGACGGAACTCTCCCTCGGCCTCAACTAGATCAAGAGCTCGAGGGACGTCACTGAGCTGAACGTGGAGGTGCCACTTGGATCGGTTGGATAGCGAAGATGTTCGACTACATCAACCGCGTTACTAAACGCTTCCGCTTTCGGTCTACGAGGGTACGTGGACACACTCTCCCCGCTCGTTGCTATGTTTCTCCTAGATAAATCTTGCGTAATTGTATGAATTTTTTTAAAATACTACGTTCCCAACACCTTCGCTGTGGGTCGAAGAACCGCCGGCTTTCATTGTAAAAGGTTTGGTGGACGATGTAACAGTTCTTTGATCCAATAAAGCGACCGAAGTTTTAAGAAAGACTGCTAGCCGGTGCATTCGAGCCAAGCCCACCCAGTGTCATACACGGCGCCACCTTGTCAAGACACTATACGTACAAATTCTAACAGATGCCTACTATGGTACACACCAACCCCCCACCGTCATCGGAAAACTCGTCGGCACAGTTCCCCAGGAGAGCATGACATGACGAACGCAACATCCTCCCGTACCTTTCCCCAACAAGACCGGAGCCACCCTTCGTCCTCCCCTACTTTGAGCGCGTGATGGCCACAACGCTCACACGGATCGTAGAAAATGCATGCCTACCCCGAAAGTGCTAATCTGGTCCCGAGCACAGATGGACCCTATATCCACATCGCCCATTCACATCAAGATTCGAACTGCGTGTTGTACAGACCGTTGTATATCGATCGATAGCAACCCGTATTTCTAGTAACTGTGACGGGCACCGTTAAAGCTCCGCCCGCACAGATGTCTGACGGCATGACCTGCATGCGCCTCATCGTTCTCTGATGCCGGCGACATCCTACCTCTGATTCACTCCCCGATTGTGGTCGCAGGGTTATTACACATGCCACCACCTTCTAAAAGTGTTTTTCATTAAATCATTCTTCTGTTCTTCCTAGTCCACTATCTCTGTCTATCCACCTATCCTATGGCAATGGTGTATCCAGCTTGCAATCAATCCTTTCCTTCCACCCAACCCTCACACACTCTTTGAATTTCAAACAAGTAATTGTGCACTCTATTTCATTTCAGAAATGTTCCTGTCAACATCACGAACTGCTTGCCAAACATCAACACTACAATATACAAGGTGAATGTCAGTCTAAAAGCATAGAAATCTTGACTAATTCCTGAGAGGCTACAACAGGGTGAATATCTGCACCCACAAACTGCCGTATTTCTGTAGTTAACTCTCCAAACAAGGATGCTCTGTTCACACCAATGCCACGAGCACCAATATAGCAACCATCTTCAGCCTAGGCACTTCCCCAACAAATCTTTCCGCAGCTTTGTACAATGGAACCAACAGGTGAGCATCGTAGGCTGAGTACTTCAGTTTTTAGTTTTAGTGAAATCATACTGAAACAACTGAATATGATATTCATCAGCAAACAAAGATAAAACACAATAAGTATTAAATATCATCTGCGATCACAGGAACAATATTTGCAACTGACAATGGATTAATGACTTAGGTAATGCCATGCTTACATGCATATCATCAATTTGCATTGCAACTTTTTATCTTTTTTTTTAGAACGAAGGCTCGAGAGAGAGCCCGGCTTTGAATTAACAAAGCCATCAACCGGCCAGGAGTTACATCGGACAGCACCTAACAAGAGGAAAAAGAAAAAGACGGCAGATACATGGTGCTACTAGACAACTTACAAACCTCAACAACACCAAGCACTACAACATAATGGACAACAAAGCTTCGCTTGATGTCGATGAAGTCCCCAGCCGCAGAATGAGCACCATAGGTGGAGCGGAAGCACTAACAAGATGAGACCCATCATAGGCAGGGA
Source organism: Triticum aestivum (assembly GCF_018294505.1). Taxonomy (NCBI): domain Eukaryota; kingdom Viridiplantae; phylum Streptophyta; class Magnoliopsida; order Poales; family Poaceae; genus Triticum; species Triticum aestivum. Next base: position 9,354,135 of record NC_057808.1, on the reverse strand, counting down.
GCTTTGTTCTTTGAACGAAGGCTCGATGAAGTCCCCGCCCCCAGCTGAGACGAGCTCGCCTTGGAAGATCCTCGCCCATACGCATAGAGCCACACACGAAGGGATGATCTAGCTACGTCGGTAGAAGAGGCAGTGCAGAGGAGAATGTGTTCTTTGCTTTTTTGTTGAACCAAGCAATTCAAACCCCTCGAGGACAGCGCCATGATCAGAAGAACCAAGGCTAGACCAAAACTGATGTGATGAGGTTGTTTGCATATCCAACATACGCAAGTTGCAGAGCGAGTATGCAAGATTTTGTACAATTGGCTTGTTTGTTGCAGTATAACAGGCCCATCCCCAACAGTTTCAAGAATGTTGCAGCTATTAAACACCCGGTTAAAGTATGAAGTTCTCTTTTATCTGCACTATTATATATCTACAATATTAAGTAAACAATTCTTAAACCGAAAGATGTGAAGTAAAAAAGGAAAGCTGGACTGAAATTGCATCTTCAGTTTAAATCGGGGTGATCCCCCTAGAAACTACTGTCCATTATCATCACTTGCTTCCTCCAGAGCATCTGGAAAGGGCGCGACAGGAAGGTGTTTGATGACCGGCAGCGTCTGATGTTGGTCTTTGTGCTTATCATGCAAAGGATGCTCAAACGCTGGACTTCAACAACAGAATATAAAATTGTATTATGCCATCTAATTTAGGCGTTTCTCCCTTTACCCCAAATATTAAACTTCACTGAACCTTTCAAATTCCTTAACTGAATGTTCCTCTAAAAAAGTTGAATGGGCATGACTGTAGGCACAGTAGTATGACCAGAACTATGGACGGTGAAACTACAGGTTGCTGGCGATGAGACCAGTACTTGCCATATAAATAATCTTACAGACTGTAAAAAAATTACATAGTGATACATATAGACAGTACCTCTTTAGTCTACGACAGAGCCTGCGCAACTTCATATTAGTACTTGCTAAGACGTAGTATGTATCGTTCCAGTGCTCTTTGCCAAATGATATGTTATTGGGCTCTGCCGCGTCATGTGCATACAAAGGTGCCTGAAACCCCAAACTGATTAGCTCCCAAATAATTACTAACCAAACAGGAACATGATGAAGGATTCCAATAGCTTAATTAATGTACAAGTAAGCATTAATAGCAACATTTCAGCATGAGAAATTGAGGATTAAAGAGGAATCACAATATGTGGTATCACTTACCTTAGACTGAAGGCAAATCAATGACTGAACTTGGTTAAGAAGAATGGAGCCACCGATTATTCCAAATCCTTTCTCCTAGGAGTACATGTTGCAGAAATCGTACGCCTCTCCGAGCGAGTCAAAACTGATACCCGGTTTCAGGACAATGGCATTGCCCGAGGGGTTCTCAGCAAAAGCCCTCGCTGCTTTCTTGAAAGCACTCACGCAAGACGGGCAAGGGGCCCTGCTGGGTGCCACCAGCTCTATCATGAGGCTGAAAATGTAACTCCTCCAAAAAGAGTTCAGACAATTGTTCTGTAAACCAAAAATCACCAGAAGTATGACTCATACCACGCAACATTATTTTCACAGCTGGGAGGTAACACACTATCATCCACGTTATTATCATAATTCTTAACTACTTCCCCATTCGATCAGATTTTCCTAAAATGTTGCAAAAGCAGTAAGAACTGTACTAAAATGATTCATAACATGCAGAATTATTTCACAGACGGCAGGTAAGTGCACACTATCATACATGTTATTGTCAAACTTCTGAATGCTTGCACATCGGTCACGCTTTACTACCATGGCGCAAAAACTAGTAAGAACATTACTATTTTTGAATTTCTACCAACCAATAGCCCATACATATCTCAGCAGCACCTTTGCCATGCCAAATGGATTGACTGCACAATTTGTCATACTGGTACTTGCATCCGTATGATAAACATTGTTTACTAAGTATCCCAAAATTAATAAATAAACAAGCAACACGAGCAAGACCGCACACACAACGCGAGATTTGTTCCCTGCAAAATCAGAACGAACCTCTTAGACCATCCTGGCGCTTGAGGGTTCATTTCCCCTGTCAAGATTTCTGATTGTCTCTATGCTCTGCAATGTACCACCCGTTGTCCTCTACTCGGAAAAGTTTAATCAGAGCAGGGCACTCGCACCGACAAGACCTTGTGTTCTCGACCCCAGCTTTACCCTGCAGAAATGTTCACACTTTAATCAATACCAACACTGGAAGTACACCCGAACATAACTGAATTACCGATCACAAAGCAGCAACAGCAAAATTAATAACAAACCGAGCATGCACAAACTATCTCCTGCATGCACTCTGTCCTTTCGGCATTTAGCCATCTCTTGCCATACCGGATGCCAAAAACCTTCTCCCACAAATACAAGTTGTAGAAGTCATACGCCTCGGCCAGAGTCGAAAGTAGTGCCAAGAACCGGTGTGATCGCATTTTCAGATGGGTTCTTCGCGAAACACCTGACTGCCTTCTCAAACGCACTCACACGAAGTGGGCACGGTGTTCTGCTGGGGGCGGCAGCACCAATCCCTAGCCTGCAAACACAGGCAACACAAACCATGAAATTTCTAACTGCATAAAGCAATCAACAGGCAAAACAGAGGCACATATAGCATGATTTTTTTCTAATCGCAGGGAGCAATCAGCCTACCAACACAGGCACATATACTATGAATTTTCAAAATGCAGACACCAAACAGACTGCAAACACCAGTACATAATTTAGTAATTTCCGTAATGCAGAGAGCAACCAGCCTGAAAAGACAGGCTCTCATATAGTATGAATTGTCTAAATTCAGGGAGCAAACAGTCTGCAACCACCAGTAAATAAATCAGAATTTTTTTCACTACAGAGAGTAATCAGTCTGCATTTGTACTTTCAGAGACTATAGACGCCTGAATTTTGTGAATGCATAGAAAAAATCAGCGTGCAAACACAGGCAGACACAGTAGGAAATTTATTAATGCTGACAGCAATCAGCACTTGCTCCAACTGCATGATTTATTCAGTCATTTCTACTTTGATTTCCTAATAAGTCACAGAATATCTGGTGTAAGGCAAGGTTACTACTTCACCAACCTTTTGTTCCACACCGGTGCTTGGGGATTCATCTTCCCCGCGGACAGCTTCGACGTTGGCGGCGAGCTCTCCCTTCTGTTCGCGGCCGCCTCCTTCGCCAAGAAGATTTGTGCTTCGCCGCTGTCCACCGTCTACTGCTGCGCCACCTCCCGCTCCGCCTTCGGTGCCACTTCCAGATCTGCCACGGCAGATACATTGACAGCCATAGGAGCCGGCACCAAGCTATCCCCTACCTCCTCAAGCAGACTGGATCTGAATCTTGCAACAAATCCATCCTCTGGATCAGCTAACGGGAGGGCTAAAAAATGGAGGCAGCATCGCCGGAAAAATCTAAGATCCACGTACCTGCTGATTGGCTGATCCATGGCGGCTCGCCGGCGGCGCTAGTTGCCTCTGTCCCGGAGTCTCCAGCTTCCAAACGACCGACGCCGTAGCGGAAAGCGAATTTCCTGGTACACGGATCAGACGGGAACGCGGATTCTGATCCACGTCTCACCACGCAAGACACCGACGGCCGTCCACTATGCCCGGCAGTGAAGACCCACCACCACCACCCAACGGTGCCGCGTAAGTATTTTGCTACAGTACTCGATTTTCTGACCGACCGCCTGCGCGCGTATAGAACTATGGCACAGATCCTTGAGCGCTAGCCGACGACCTAGATAACGAGCTCATCTGAGCTCGCGCTCAATTACTCCACGTTCTGCCTACTCCGCATTCAAGACGCATCACCCTTCGTCCTCACCTACTTTGAGCGCGGGATGGCCGCTACAAGCATCCGAAAACGTGCTCGCCGTCCAGGACCAGCAACAGAAAACGCGCTCGCACTAACACGAGTATAATTGGAGCGTATATATAGCTACATCAAGTTCACACATGCATAGATAATTTCACACACGTTTTGCGGCAACCACCCAAAAGCTTTTGCTTTCCTTACAAACAAGGCCAATTTTTTTACAAGTCGCATCAACTTTGGCTAGAAATTTTAGCAGCATAACACGTCAGATTTGAGAATCAGTTATGTATGGTATAATAATTGAGATATCACATACATATATGTGTGAGCAAAAATACAACTTGTGTGCTTCGCCTCCTCCTAGCATCAATACCAGGATTTTTGATCTCTAAGAGCTAGCTACTTGCTACTCCAAAGCAACATGTTCCACAGCACACTGAGCAGGCTATCATTTGTTTGTTATTCCTCACAACTCCGAAAAGAGCCAACTAATCAACCAATGGGTTCATCTGTCACCCGTCTTCGCGACCACGTCGTCCGTCCTTCTTCGGTCAGACCAAAAGCTAAAACAAAATTGAGGTGGGCATTCAGCTAGTACTCCCTCCATTTTTATTTAGTCCACGTATTAGCTTTGGTCAAAGTCAAACTTTGTAAACTTTGACAAAGTTTATTAACAAATATATGAACATATACAATAACAAATCAATATCATTAGATTTATTATTGAATGTACTTTCACATCATATAGATTTATTATGGTAAATATTTATGTTGTTTTCTATAAACTTGGTCAAACTTTACGAAGTTTGACTTCAGTCAACTCTAATAGGCAGAGTAAATAAAAAACGGAGTGAGTATCTAACAAAATGGAGGTGGAGTTACAGTTTGTAACATCGAAGGACTTTTTTTTGGCGAATAACATCGAAGGACTTTGTTATTGCTTTATGTTTTATCACATCACTTTGTTGTTGCATTGTTGCTCGATCTAACGTATTCTGTTTATAGGTTTTAAATGAAGCTAGATCGTTCTAACAAAACCCACCGAAGGAAAGGCGACCCTACCTGGTTAACCGATAAGAACAAGCGGGTAATATCCCGTCAAATAAAAAAGAACAAGCGGGTGATATATTTCAACGGACGTCGTCACTGAATGTCCACACTGGCGCCTTAGTCAAATCCACATGAATGGGATGAGCCAGATAGTACGCCAAATGTATCACTAGTACAACATCTGTGATACCAATGAGCAGCCTCCAGTTCATGCATGCAACCCACCGCTCAAGTTAATATACAGACGGGCAATTTACATTACACGTAAGTACCGACAGCTATGGCTAGCTCCATAGTCCACTTTGATCCATTATCATTATATGTAAATATAATCTAACCAGTGCTGCCCTTTCAATGATCTCACTCTGACAAAAATAGGCAGGTCGTGCCTCACCAGTCAGCTAGGCACATGACTAGTCTACAACGACTGACCTACTCCCTCCGTCCAAAAATACTTGTCATTAAAATGGATAAAATAATATTTAAAACTAAAATACGTCTAGATACATCCCTTTATTTATTTTGATGACAAGTATTTCCGGATGGAGAGAGTACATGCGTACAATGGATGTCATCAGAATGATTAATGTATGTGTTTCCCTTAACGCGGCATTACAAAGCGCGGTAGGCCGGTTTCCCTGCCGTCTAACAGGCCGAAATTCGCAGGGCCATGTATGTGGGGTCAAGCCCCCCGACCGCTCGATTTGTTTTGTGATTTGTAAAGTTGTTAAATCCACACGAGTGCATAATAAAAAAACAAATCCATCAGAAAGTTTTTAAGTTTCAACGATGAAACTTACAGTTTTTGCATTATCAAGTTTTAAATAATTTCAGAGATATTCAGCAATTTTTCCTGTTGGCCACGGACACAAAATAATTGATTTTTATAGGTCGCTCATACTAAATTTTCAACACTGAAACTTAACATTTTTCTAAAAATTCAAAATATATTCAAAATAGATCAGCGCTGGTCGCGAGAAACACGAATATGAAACATAATTTAATTTCTAATTTTGGTTAAAAGATATAGAACTTGAAAATTGGAAGCCAAAATAAAAAGCCGGCACCAGGGACCCGAGTGTCCCCACACTTGCGTGCCGCAAATCCTAGTCTGTGTACCATAGCGTGTTTATCTACTTGTATGAAAATTATAAGGCCAACTCCACCGCACCACCGCACATGGACATCTATTCTGTCCGGATTTTGCCCTTTTGCATTGGCAAAACGGGCATGAGCATCGTCTGCCCGTCGGTGCTCCCAACCGGCCACCGCATCTAAAAAATTTGTCCATGTGTGGACTTAACACTGCTACAAGAATGTCTAACTATGGCGGGCGCAAAAAAGGCCAGCATTGACGGGTCAGAGTCTCAGGGGCGCCCGTCACTGACCTCCTGCTGCTGCTAACATGGCATCAGTGGCTGGCACGCGCCCGCCACTAGTGACTCTGTAGTGGTGGGCATCCAGTTATGCCCGCCACTGTTGATAGTTATAGCTGTGGCGGGGCCCACCATTGAAAGTTTAGGTACGTTTTTTGGAAAAGGAGGAATACCTCCGGCCTCTGCATCAGTCGATGCATGCAGCCATATTATTAGAAGTCGCAACAGAGTCTTAACATCCAAGGAAGCTCAAAATCCGAGCAAAAAAGGAGAAAATAAATATGTAAAGTGCCACAACTGGCAATAAGCGCCACATCCGGCGATAGAAAACAGGCTACGATGCCTACACACCTAGCTTATTATTAACTCGCTATCCAAATCGGCTGAAGATAGCCCGTGCTACCGTCTCCCAGCGGTTGCACCCAATAACCATAGGCTCCATGTAGTCCGCATCAGTTAGTAAGGACCGCATACGGATCCAGGCTGTAGCTCTGTAGATAACCTGTAAAAAAATGGTGAATATTGTACCATTAAAAAGCATATCATCTCTAGTGTTCCATATATATAGCCCACAATAAAGCACATATCCCTATCCAAATATGTTTAGATATGTGTATGTCTACTGTATTAAGCCACGTCCCAAATAATGTGTTTATGCTCATTGGAGGTTGGATGTTAAAAGCTATATGAATAGATCACCATAATAATTTTGCAAGTGGACACTCGAGAAAGAGGTGTTTAATCGTTTCGTTTTGATCATAAAAACAACACGTGGGGTTACCAACCCAATTCCTTTTCATCAGATTATCTTTGGTCAAGATGACTCTTTTGTGAACGAACCACATAAAGATCTTGATGCGGAGTGGAACTTTAATCTTCCAGATATGCAAAGACCTCGACAATAGCCCGGAGTCAATTAAGTCCAAATACATGGATTTCATATAGAATAATCCATTTGTGGTTAACTTCCAACTAATTTTATCTGCCTGATTTGAAAGTTGAACATCCATCAACCTACGGACCAGGTGTAACCGAGCATTCCAACGTTCCCCTACAAGAGATCTTCTAAATTGGATGTTAAGTGGTACTGAATTTAATACTGTAGCGACATAATCCTCCTTACGTTGCACAATATTATATAAGGAAGGGTATTGTAAAGTCAGAGGCGTCTGCCCTAGCCATGTGTCCTCCCAGAATCTAGTAGAGGTGCCACTACCAATTAGGAACTTCACCTGCTGGAAGAAAGTTATTTTTGTCTTCATTAACCCTTTCCAAAACGATGAGTCCGTTGGCCTTGCGTTCACCTGAGCCAAAGTCTTAGTATGTAGGTATTTATTCCTTAAGATTTGTATCCACATGCCTTCGCCTCCAAAGTTTAGGTACGTAAATTTAAAAATGTGCAGCCACCGCAACATTCGTGTAGCCATGGCTGCGTTTTGCATAAAACCCATGTAGAAAATTGCAATACGCTGCGATCTGGGATATTAGAAGGAAAATTAGTGTTTTCCTTGTGAATACTGCCGGGCCTGACACTAAAAGGCTGATAATTAGGCCGACGTTACGTGCGTTAGTTATAGAGATCGATGGATTGAGATCTGGTCATACAGGAGCAAGAGCGGGCTGAGCGGCACATCGGTGTACATCACGCACGATGACTATCGCCTACAGTCTGTTCGCCTCCTTTATCGCCTTGATCGCCTCGAAACCTCGTCGCCCGCAGACAGCGGCCGACGCAGGACAACCAGGCCTCACCGTCGCACCTCCCATGCCGAAGCTTCAGCCTACGCCCCATCACCGGTCTCTACGCCGCCGATTTCAGAGAAGCTAGGTGCCTTATTTCCGCCGATTTTACCCTAACTTATGACCTTGCTTTTGTTACTGGACAGGCCGAAGGCCTTGGTTGTTTGATCGTGGCCTTTGACTCCCGGAGCAAGACGTGGAAGCCCGTAGATGACTCGAAGGCTCTGTACGGGGATGATTGCTACATCTGCAGGACTGCCACATCAAGGTATGTAGATATCATCTATTTTTTTTTAGCCTTTCTGCCTCTTGGCTGAGTAGAAAGATAGCTAGTGTTTGCATGCACTTGCAATGTGAAATTACATTAACTTTTTCTCGGAAAGACATCAACGAAATGTCAAAACACAGCCAAATATGTAACTATCCAAATCCAACGAGACGCGGCCCTCGCGTCGCCCCCTGGCGAGTCGGGGGCGATCCGATCTTTCGCCGCCCGCCTCCCCTCATCCCCCTTCCGTCCCTCGCCACCGCCGGAGACGGCCGCCGACAAAGCCCGCGCGGACGCCGGGGAAGGTGGCGGCGGGGATCTCGGCGCCCGGGTCGATCCCGTCGGCCTGCGGGCCGGAGTATCGCATCGGTGGCCTGCGGATCCTTGGGCGGCGGCCCTATCGGCGAGGCGGCGTCGTCCGTCGGCTGGAGACGTCTGCCGGCGACGCTGGCCAGCGTACTCGGCCGCGCGGGTGGCGGGTCGCTGGTGGAGTCCGGCCATGGCGCAGTTCTCCGTTGCGTCAGATCTGGAGGTTCCCCTTTCTCCTGCTGCCTCTGTCGTCGTCCCGGTGGTTTGCGGTTGCAGGCTCCGGTGGTGGTGAGCCCTGGTGGTGTACTTTGGGTCTGGGGGAAACCTTGGCCAGTCTAGCCGGCCCGGCGGCGGCGACGCCCATGGGCGCCGCTTTCCTTCATGAAGGCACAGCTGAGGGCCCAATCTACCTACCCCGATCCTCGGCCGGATGAAAACCTTCAATCCTTTTCGGATCTGGCGGCAGCGGTGCTTTTTGCGTCGTGACCTTCCTGGAGGTGTCGTCAGGGGCACTGAGGCTCGGTTGGGAGTGCAGAGGATCTAGAGGTGGAGGGGATAAGACCAGTGGTAGCAGGTGGTGTTCGCGAAGGAGGAGCGGCGTTGCATCTGACACGTCGACAATGGCGGGTCTCAGCGGCATGGAGCAGCGGGGTCTCACTGCTGGGCGTGTGTTGATGGACGAGCGCAGGATGGTGGCGTTGCCTGGCGTCGTGGTGACGTCGTGGTTGCAAGCTAGATTGGTGGCAGGTGGCTACGGCGGCCTCATACCCGGCAGTCGTCCTCGTTGAGGAGTGCGCCGGACCGGTGGGTGACCCATACCCGGCAGGCGTCCTGGATCGGAACTTAGGTCTTAGGTGTTAGGTTTGGCTGCGAGGTCTGTTTGGTATTAGGCCCAGACTATCAGCATCCCTTCATCAAATGGATAGGATTAGCGACAGATGTTGCCTAGACGGTGGCTTCAGACTTACTGCTGTATTTCTTTGTAAGGTCTTTTGAGAATAATTAATAAAGTGGTTGTATGCATCGTCCAGATGCAGAGGCCGGGGGTCTTCCTCCTTTTCTAAAAAAAAATATGTAACTATATCTTAGGGCAGAGTAAATGATTTTTTTTTGTTGGATTAATAAGGACATGAATGGAGTACCTGCAATAAAATAAGAATGAACATGACAATGGTAATATACTGCAAACGAATGCACATTGAGTTATGGATCAGTATTTTTTTGGGGGAAGGAGTTATATATGGATCAGTCACAGCGTAATTATCAAACAATTATCATGTCTATGGAAATTGATAGTCATTCTCATTCCTAATGTGTATTTTGTTCGTATTATGTTCTCCAAACAAAAACTTAGAAGTAGCACAAAAAACTGAAAGTAGCTTTAAAAATTGAAATTGTTGAAGAACTATTTCATGTATACAATAGGGCCCCTGATTTTAGTTTCGCCTCGGACCCCTAAAATCTCAGGACAGGCCCTGTATCCTTCCGGTTGTATAATTAGTGAATGATAGCGGCAGTCGTTGGCCACATGCATCTTGGACTTGGGCCAGTGAGCAGGTTAGTCACGCATGCTTTTTCCGGGTAAAAAGGACGTCCCTGATGAATGTCCACACTGGCAGCCAAGTCAAATCCACAAGTATACTATCGATTAGCAAGATAGTGAGCCCTAGTGAGCCCGGGCTCGAAAACGACCCTCTCCCCAAATGCATAAGTAATGGAACCGGAGGCTCTTCCCTCATTCTGAAAAAATGGGCAGATCATTGGCATTCTTGCTGCCAGCTTTGCTTCTTGCTGCCACCGTTGAGAGCCTCCTCACCGTGAGGCCAGACTGCCAGGAGAGCTGCGGTGGAGTCGACATCCCCTACCCGTTCGGCATCGGCGCCGGCTGCTTTCGCCTGGGCTTCGAGATCACCTGCCTCAACAACACCATGCCGGTTCTGCCGGCTTCCACAGGGGTGGTACGGGTGCTGACCCTGCTGGTGATGCCGCGCCCGGAGGCCCGGGTGATGCTACCGGTGTCGTGGACGTGCTACAACTCCGCTGGCAACACCACGGCCGTGTCCCTGGACGGCAGAGTAAACTTCAACAAGGACAACGTGTACCGCATCTCCAACACCCACAACCAGCTCTTCGTCCTCGGCTGCAACACCTTCGTCTACACCATGAGCTGGTGCACAGCCCACTGCAACGATCCCCTGAGCGCCATGTACACCCTGTACAGCGGGTGCACCACCTACTGCAACGACTCCCGGAGCGCGCAGGACGGCGCGTGCGCCGGCGTCGGCTGCTGCCACGTCGACATCCCGCCGGGAATCGGCGACAACCTGATGAAATTCGACACCTGGTCGCGCGTCGGCAAGGAGTTCAGCCCCTGCGACTACGCCTTCATCGTGGAGAAGGGCAGCTACACCTTCCGGGCAGCCGACCTTCATATGGAGAAGCACACCAGATTGCCGCTGCGGCTCGACTGGGCCATCCGGGACAGCAACGTCAACTCCACTGCCTCCCTGTCCTGCGCCCAGCTGTCTCAGGGGAACAGCACCAGCTGTGTCAGCGACCACAGCGAGTGCGTCGACTCCACCAATGGCCCCGGATACGTCTGCAACTGCACAAAGGGCTACGAGGGAAACCCATACCTTCCCCATGGATGCACAAGTAAGCTACCGCTTCATCTATGAGAGCAGTTTTTCTAAACGCCTATTCAGTTACACCTCCCTATCAGCTGGGCTGTTCATACGTGCATCAAGATCTGTGCCAGCGTTTATTTCGCTCTCAAAAAACATCTCTTTTTTGTATCTCTAAAACCATAAAACTTACGATTTGAAACTTTGTAGTTCACTGAATCGTTTGAAAACAGAATGTAGAAAAATCACTTCGGGACTTCTTTACCATTATATAATTAATGAATTCATTTTGGATTTTAAATATTTGAAAACTTTAAATTGCACAAAAAATTCCAAACTATTTTGCAGCAAAACCATACAACTTATAGCAGATGCCCCAGATTGCTGGCAGCATTTTGCACGTGTGTTTGCAGCAAAACATACAAGAGTTGGAAGCATCCGAAAAGCACCCATGCAACAATGAATATTCTCGAAGAACTAGGGGCTGTTTGGTTTGTGCCCCAACTTGCCCTGCCAAAATTTTGGCATACCCAAAGCAAGGGCATGACCAAAATTTTGGTATGGTAGTGTTGCTTGGATTGTTGCCATAGCACCTAACAATTATTTGGCAAAATGGTTGGGTCTTATTTTGGTTTGTAGCCAATTAACATGTCACATATCAGTATCTGAGGTCTTTTTTCTTTTTTTTATGTGAATGAGCATCTGAGGTCCTAACCTGAAAATTTTATACAAGGAGCCAATAAACCATGATGATCAAACGTTCAGAAAAAAAACAGTAAAAAATGGTTCACCGAAGCAGCATGCACACGCTTTTGGTAAGTGAAACACAGGTACTAGTTGGCTGGATCGATACGATCCTTGGAGGCGTAAGTAGGCCAGCTAGCTAATTATTTTTCCGGCTCACGCAACACCCGGCATAATACGACGGGATGCTAGCAGGTTGGCAACCAATATTTTGGCGGACGAATTCTTCACCCTCGGCTCGCCCGCGTATTGGCGAGAAATTGCATAGGCAAACGGCGGCTGTGTTGGGCAAGCCAAATATTTGATGTCCAACCAAACAGCAGCCAAAACTCATGGGCACGCCAATATTTTGGCAAGGCCAACTTTGGTTCAAAACCAAACACACCCTTAACCTTGTGCTGGAGGGCTCACTAGCCACGAATCCAACTCATCGGAGCTCCACCAAAGTCAGATTGAGTGACCCTGAACCTGTTCCCCCTCAGAATCCCATCTTCCAAAGCTCAACACCGACATCAATCTCGATAGTTGAGCCATGAGGTCACCCATGGCTGTGGCTAACCAGCTTGGTGGGGGAGAGGGAGGGCCGGGGATGAGAACGGTGGAAGAGGACCCGAGGTGGAGGAACATACTCCCTCTGTTCCTAAATATAAGTCTTTTTTAGAGATTTTAATATAGGCTACATATGGATGTATATAGACATATTTTAGAGTGTTGGTTCACTTATTTGCTTCATGTGTAGTCCATATTGGAATATCTAAACAAACTTATATTTGGACCGAGGGGGTATATCACTGGGGGAGGGGGCAAGAGGAGGAGGAACGACAGGAGATGAGGGCAGTGGAGCAGGAGGAACAACGAGGTGGCGAAGATAGACGAGAGTGTGCGCAAGCCGCTAGGCGAGTGAGCGAAACGACCAACCGCTCGGCCAGATTGCTCGCCAAGTGGGGACCATTTTCCATCCTCAAATGATACCGACAAGATTCTATAACATAGACTTGTCACGAAGTAGACGGGGTTGTACTCGAAACAGGCTTTCGCCCCGCTTTATATATAAAGCAACAACCACACAGAGTCAGGGGAGTAGCCAGGCCTAGGACTGCCCGGGCCGTGGCCCTGGGCGTGGAGATGAAATCCTTTGGGGCACTGTGTAGCTATAGTACATACTGTGCCAAGGAGGCTGGCCCGGGGCGTGGAGATTTCCTGCCTACGCCACTGCACAGAGTACACAGCTGAATAATACAAGGAGATGGGATGACCCTCGAACAATTTTGATCCCACGATAACCAGATCACGTAGCACGCGACTACGCTGCTGACATAGAGTACAGGATGAAGGCAGCTTGTACTCCCTCCGGCCCATAGTATAAGAGTATTTTGCAAGCTATCATGCATGGGCAGAAGATATGAAAAAAAACTGTAACACAGTGGAGAGAGACGGCTGCTTAAAAAATGATATGAAGAAGAATTATAGCTCTGCGTACGTAATCCGTATAAAATTTTCCTAACCAAGTCATTTGTGATCTAGCTGTTGGATTTACGTGCTGATTGGTGCTGCGAGGCCATGGCTTCCTCATCTTTGACAGTGAACTTTATGGAGGCAGTGCCATGAGGACATGTTCGGTTAATCCCTCACCCAATTCCTGTTGGAATTAATCAGTAACATGCACTTAATCCCTCCCTTTAATACTTCATTATTCCTGTACTAGTCACAGAACTGTCTCACGTTGTTCCTGTACTGTTCACGGAACTAAAGTCTGAAAGATAAAAGCACAATCAGGACAATCAGGGCATTTACAGTTAGTTTCCAGCCCAATCAAGACATAAAAATCACTGAATCCCTAAACCAAAAGCCGGCGCTCACCTCGCAATAAAATTCCGAATGCAAGAACTCGTGACTAGAGGTGGAAGCTGGTGGATAATCCGAATTATCCAGCATTCGTATTCGAGAAATTTAAAATGGATGTTGTAATATCCGAATCCGAACAAAAATGAAAATAGATATAGTAAATATCCATATTCATTTATGATATTGAATTTTAAAACAAATTTTGATATGAAAATGGATATATCCGTATTCGAATATAATTGTGTTAGCCAATTTTGTTAATCTAGCCCCATATGCCAATTATCCAACCAAAAACAAGAACAAAGCGGTCCAATTTATTTTTCTGTGAACTACGTGCTGGCACTCAATCAAGTAGTAGCGCTGGCATGTCACTCGGCTCCTCGGCTCACTTCGGTGGCAATTTCTCCTTAGGCGCGTGTCTCAGCAACACAAAACGAGGGAACTTGAAACTATTGTGTATTATATCACTATATTTACCTTCGTACCGTTCGGTAGTTGAATCATTATAAGACACAAGTCTATTATTTCCTTATATTCGTTTCCGGCTACACGGCCGCCGTCAGTGGGGAGGAACGTCGGAGATGCAAGTCCGCTGCCACCGCCAAGCTCACCTCCGGGTCGCGCGACGTCCCGCGCGCTGCGTCGTTGGGATTCTTTTCACGGTGTATAGTGGGCAGGATTAGGAGGGAATGGGTCAGGAATCATACCGAAATGACGAAAACTGAATAAAAAAGTGAATAGGCCGAGGTGATACTCGTGGAACGGGCCATGACCCGCTGGAATGAGTGTAACCGAATGTAGCCCAAGGGGGGGGGGGGGGGGGGCGGCTGGAGGCATACAAGAGAACATAGGGATTATGATTGGAGAATTGCATCGACAAACCTACTACTGATTGTGTAGTAACCGGATGATGAATTTTGACTGTCATGAAGGTAATCCACATTTTCTTGGAATATGATTTATGCTTGAAAACTACCGAGGACAAATGATTTGCTGTTCTTTAACTTAATTGTACTTTTTGTGTGGAATATGAGCTCTAATGACTATAATTGGTCTATTCATGATGCAGATATCGATGAATGTGCACGTCCACGAGAGGAGTTCCCTTGCAAGGGTGAATGCCGCGACACCGCGGGTTCATACAGTTGCACATGCCTTCCAGGTTATCGGAGTAATGGAGATCCAAGAGAAAACCCATGCAATCCAAACTTCACACTTGCAGCAGAGCTTGCCATCGGTATATGCATATTAATTTCACATTTAGTCTTTAAAATTCTCGTCAATCTACAACCATTCGCACTACTACATAACTACTTATCACATACGGGTCCAAAACCCATCAATTACACAATATATATGGGTTATTACAAATGGCTGCATGTGCCGAGCCGTTTTTGATATGTTTTCATGTACAGTCCACAATCAGATTCATGTACCATAGATTCGTCGGAGCTAAACATGCCTCACCAGTGCAGCCAGGTAGTGCTTCACTATAATGCCCGTGGGCTTTTTATATAGTGTTCGCTTGGATTCTAGGAGTACCCAAATGACCATATCGATGAGGAGAACCCATAAACGACATATATATTTAGATCTTCTCTTAGCCCCCCCCCCCCCCCAAATGCGGCATCGAACATAGACTTCCGGGCGGAGGGCAGCCAAGCGCTCCATCGCCTCTTCTGACCATCTGTTTACCATCTTCTCGGGCTCCAAAATCTGAAATATGTGTGGATTCAAAATCGTTAGGGAGGAGAGGTACTGAAAAAATTGAGATTTAAAAAAGAGGCACAAATCTCACTAGGGGGTGACATTTCATACCTGGAATCTGAACGGAACTTCCATGCAGAATCCTTCATATTTCTAGAGGGAGTGTGATGGAAAAATAAAGGTTGACCACATTCCATTTGGATGGGAAGGAGATGATGAGAAAAGGGTGTTGACGGGAAGAGATGAGGGTGGAAGGGAGAATAAGGAGAAAAACTGGATCTGGATCTGGGAGTAGACACGCATTGTGTGGTGGAGGAATATATATCTTGCCAACATTGAAATTTCTATTTCTGATGATGGGCGAGACCTGAAATTTCTGGTCTTCAACTATCAAGATTTTTTTAGAACTGTCTATGAAGACCCGCAAAGCCATCTCGGTGCCCATGTCTGACCTCTCATCCCCTCATGTCCTTGCATCTTGCTCGAAAACCTTAAGACCCACAAAGATATTTAGTTGTTTTCATGTCTAGTTGTCCCTTACTTACATTTCTGGAATGTTTGTGTTGTGAGTGATGCTGACAAATGCACCTATATTATAAATGATATCTTCTCTAAAATTTTCAATATTATTTGCCTACAAGAGTCTAAGCTAAATCCTCTTATGTATGGAAATCTTGCTCCTTCCTTCCCCTCTTGGTATACCTTAGATATTCTTGAGTCCCTATGGCCTTCTTGAGGGGGCATCTTTACCGATTGGAACCCTTCAGTTTTCCATACTAATTCTCTAGCTTGTCCCGACTCCCTATCCACCTCATTTTCCTCGATCACTACTGACCTTACCTCATGAAACTAACACATATGGCCCTCATGCCCTAATGAGAAGTGTACCTTCCTATAGGAGATACTTTCGAATTGGTAGTTCTTCAATGATACCTCCATTCTTGTTGGATACTACAGCCTCATCTGCTCCACCTATGATAAAAACATCAACCACTTCAACTCGTCCTCAGTCTCTTTCTTCAACAACGTCATTAGTACATATTTCCTCCATGAAGTTTTTCTTCTTGACAACATGTGCACATGGTCAAGTAAGCGCAAAATTCCAACTCCGTCCTAAAAGACATCCTCTTACATGGCACCTCTTTTACCTCCCTCACCCACACCATCTCCCATCATCATCCTGGCTCCACAACCTCTTGTGAAATCACCACTTTCGTCTTCAAGAACATCTGGCTTCTTTACCATTCCTGCCTCAACATTGTCCATGGTGCCTTAGACATGCCCATTCCTGACGTTGGCGCCACTAGCACACTTGTCCACTATCTCAAGCAATGCCTAGTAACCTCAAATTCCTTAACACGCCACAAAAACAATCTGAATGTGTTCATCCATGATGGAAAATTCATCATTAATCTGCTCGACATTTATGAATAGGAGCGTGCCCTCTCTTCTAATGAGAAGCTCATATGATTGACCTTTCTCCATAGGCTTGTTGTAGCTATCAAACATGAGAAGAAATTTTGGCAGGAGCACCACAAAGTTTGCATCATCATCCATGTGTTAATATATATCTAGTGATTAGCTTGACGAACCACCAAAGCATCCTGGAGCCTGATGGTTTTGCTCAATGTTTCTGCAAGGCTTTCAAGGTACTTGTCTACCCTGCCATCATCATCTTCATTGATTCCTTCCACCACGGTGAGGGTCAGCTCGATTACATGAACCGGTCCTTCCTTATCCTTCTTCCAAATAAGGAGTGAGCGCTAGATTACAAACTTTTGGACCATCTTGCTGCAAAATAGTTGCATGAAGATGACGACAAATTCCCTCACTTCCCTCCCACAACTGCAAATTTGTATGGTCATTGGCCTTGACCAAACAAGCTTCATCCAAGAGTGCAGGATCTCCAAAAATGTTGTATACGTCTCTAGGACCATTCTCCAAAAACATGGCACCCCCACTCAGGTACCTAGATAAACTTTGCAAAAACTTTCGATTTGGTTTCCTGGGACAACCTCATTGTCACTCATCACATCAATAGATTCTAGGAAACAAAATTCTCCTAGAGTCACACCTTCATTATCTCTTCTTACATCACAATATTGATAAACGACGCAACCAAAAAATGGTTCATCTGGTAAAGGTGCTTTTCCCAAGAAACACCCAGTCACCCTACCTATTCATTTTGGTGTCCAATGTCCTACGCATGCAGCTCCACCCATAATCTTCACTCGGCCTCACCCTCTTAACACTTGTCACTGTCCACACCAAGAAATTCTCCATTATGCCAATGACACCCTCCTTATCCATAACCACATCAATGATGCTATCAACATGTGGCGTTGCATCAGTGCAATTGCGTTGGTGACTAGCTTCATCTTAAAATATTGAAAAACATTGTGATCCTAACGAATATCGAATTAACGAGCTTATGGCCATCGTTGAGGCTCTAAGCTGCAATGAAGACCAATTCAACTAGGTTTACCTAGGGATCCTACTCTAATAAGAAACTTGTGAAGCTTGACCTTTCCTCACTTTGTCACAAAAGGTGTACAAGTACCTCACAAAGTAGAAGGCCCACTTGCTTTTGCTGACTGGGACCGCATCCTAGTGAATGGGGTGCTTTCCAATTTCCCAACCTTAGAAATGTGAGTTCCTGAGCTCATGGCTAGAGTGGTCGAGGCCATCAAGGCCGCCACATGTTTCCATATTTCACGGATGACCATTGCTCTGGTGTCCATGTTTGGTTTCCTGAAGCTTTGTTTCTCGCCGCGTGGATGATTGCTGGAAAAACATCTGCAACTTGAAGCTCCATAACAAGAGCCACCTTCTCAAGCTGCTTCACTGGCTCCACCAACCACACCAATCAGGTTTCGTCCTTTGGTTATGGTCGGAGTTTGACTCGTTCTCTGCCGCAAGCGCCTTGTCGTCCCCGATGTGGCTCTCTGTGTCATCATTCCTTCTAGATTGCAAGGACATATCAACTACCATCATTGTCGTGGAAACACACCCTCCTTTTGGCATGACACTTGCTCCGATGTCTTCCCATTGACCGCTCAGTTATTGCCTCTTTTCTCACACTCCATCACGGACGACACCTCTATCCACTAGCTGATCTATGCGAAAATCTTCTCTACTCTCGTGCCATGGCTATCCTGTCATGTCAAGCTTGTTAATTTTACCGACCTCTTATTGTGGTCTGCCTGCAACACGACATCAACGATCGGTGCTCAATATTCCTCTGCTCAACAAAGGCAAGACTCTGTCCTCCAACTGCTATACGATCTTTGCTTGGCTTGTGTGCAATCGACACATTCAGTATAAGTCAAACTTGGTGAAGAAGAACATCTTCGATGATGCCACCTATGAGCTCTGCCATGTCTCCTACTACTCCAAACACATAATGTTCTGCTGCCAAAACATTACAATAATTTAGGGTGCTATCGGGCTTGATGATCATATCCTCTCCTCCTACTCAATCCAGATGAGCGAGCCTCTGCCCAGTGACTTGGGAGGCATGGAACACATTCCATGTCCTCCTGCTCCGGAACATTTGACTCCACCACAACAATGAGCGGCTTCGCCATCACCACAATGTCTACTCGAAAAATGTATTACCTCCGTTCCGATGAATAAGGCGTATATAAATTTTGTCAAAACTCAAAAACTTACTATGTTTAACCTTATCTGATCCTTGAATTGTATATTCTGTTAAGCAACTTATAATAAGGCAATAAAAGGCTATATGCATCACTTCGATGAAGAGGCCGGAGTTATCCCCTTTCCAAAAATAATCTATTAATATTGAGTTGGTATCATAAGTGTTGATATTTTTGTCTATAACAATGGTCAAACATAGAGAAAGTTGATTTTGACCAAATTTATATGACTTATTCATTGGAACAAAGGGAGTTCATGGATATTTCATCTTAAGCGTCAAGATAAAGCAAGCAGGATCATGACTAATGTTGTATTAAATCTATGTTTGCTTTGGCCAAAGATCAAGCAGAGACGAACGCGAGAACTTGCATGCAAAAATTCGCCAGAAACTCACGCGCACAACTTGTGGCAATTTTCTATATATTTCACTTTGGCAAGGCACTGCTCCTTGCAGCGTCTACCTCTTTAGTATAAGAGAAGCGTCTTTACCTCTTTACTTATTGAGGCTGTAAAATTATTAATTTAAATATAAAGATGTAGATGAAGATGAAGTTACTTTATATAAAATAATTAGGTACCCTTCCAAGAATCATATGATATTGCCAAAAAGCAAAAATGAAACATACTATACAATTATGTTGATATTTGTTTGTTATATATAAGCAGCAGTACTGCAGCATCTACATAAACACAGCGACTTGCATGCATGGGATGATGTAGGTTAAAAAAGACGTAGCTTAATTAGTTCGTCTCCTTAATTTTAGCAAAATAAGTTAAGAATAATTAATAACAAGTCTAACTAGTATCTAATTGCATGACCTATTGCAGGCATCAGTCTGAGTGTGTCCTTGATAGTTGTTGCTCTACTTTTGGTACTCATAATGCTCCAAAAGAGAAAACTGGATAAAGTATTTGAAAAGAACGGAGGCAGGATACTTCAAAATGTGAAAGGCCTGACGATTTTCTCAAAGGAAGGATTAAAGAAAATCACAAAAAATAATTCAGAGTTTCTTGGGAATGGAAGCTTTGGTAAAGTCTACAAAGGAACTCTTCCTGACAATACCATGGTGGCAGTTAAGGCCTCTATCAAGGTAAATGAAGCTACAAAACAGGAGTTCGCTGAAGAAGTGGAGATCCATTCACATATGATCCACAAGAACATTCTCAAGCTCATTGGTTGCTGCCTCGAGGTGGATGTTCCAATGTTAGTGTACGAGTTTGCTGCTAATGGGAGCCTCGGAGACACTCTCCATGGCAACAAAAAACAAAACCTTCCCTTGGACTTACGTTTGGACATAGCAATTGGGTCTGCAGAAGGGTTAAGGTACATGCACTTGTACACAACTCAAGCCATACGACATGGTGATATCAAACCAGATAACATACTTCTTGATGACAACTTAACACCAAAAATCTCAGATTTTGGGTTGTCAATGCTTCTTAAAGAGGAATATTTTGCCAAGAAGGTGGTTGGGTGCATGGGTTACATTGACCCGGTGTTCATGAAAACTGGGCTCTTAACACAGAAGAGTGACGTCTATAGCTTCGGAGCTGTTCTCTTGGAACTCATTACCGGGAAGGAAAATGTATATGATAAGAACCATAGCCTCATCATCGAGTTTTGCAAAGTTTTTGAGAAAGAAAAGACTGGGAGGGCAATGTTCGACAAGGAGATTGTTGCGACCGGAGAAGATATCTTTATCCTAGAAGAAATTGGTAAGTTGGCTATCGAATGTCTAAAAGAAGACATAGAAGATCGACCAGATATGACGGAGGTAGCAGAACGACTTGTGATGCTTAGGAGAGAAAGGAAGCTTCATAAAACTCCCAATAGAACTCCTAGCCGCTTTGAGGAAATAAATATGGAATATTCGCCAAACAATATTGACAGAAGTGGACCTAGCAGTGCCACATGTTCGGTGCCATCCACTCCAACAAGCAAAGATTTCGATGCTAGTCCATAGGTCAGAGCTGATGTAGTGTGCTGGCATTAGAAGATGTGTTTTATGGTATGTAACGCTTTCTCGACAATATATTGATCGACCTCTTGTAAGTTGCAGATATATATGACATAATTGTAGCATATGTGTGGATACATACTTTGTGTGTAAGCGACCAATATATATCATGCCAGTGTCAGCATGATACAGTGTGCGGAGAAGGTATTTGGCTATTAATATAAATAATAGCACTATTTGGTTGGAAATCATATTAGTCTACTATCTGATGTATTTGTTACAGTGTGCCAAGAAAGTATTAAGACTTACACAACACTAGTAGAGTAGTAGAGGCGATATATATAGTGACAATATCTAATGTATTACTATTCTTTCAACAAAGTGTAGCACAAATTAGGAGTTGCACCGCACTAAGATCTATTTGGTTTCCCTAAAAAAGGCTCTATTTGGTTGGTTTGTAGCCATCTTAACGGAAAAGCTGAAGCCCAACCAAATGGCACTGTTTACATATTTACATGATAGGTTGTTTCTCACAGGTTGAAATTGTAAAGATTGGAGGAAGCGTTGAACCCTTTGATCTCGGGCCGCTGTATATATTGAGAATCTGTCGTGGGTTACAAGTTTGGGAGATCGCTAGGACTCTCCAGAATTACACGAGAGAGAGAGAGAGAGAGAGAGAGAGACAGAAGATAACATGAGAGGGAGAAGAGATAGAAGTTTGAATACAACATATATCTCTACCTATCTATCTAACATCCTCCCTCAATCTAAACCTATGAAACTCTGTCAAGATTTAGATTGTATATGAACTCATTCATCCTCCTCGTGGATAGTGGCTTAGTAAACCCATCAACAAGTTGATCTCCTGTTGGAATAAACCTGATATCAAGTAGCTTCCGAGCCACTCGTTCTCTGACAAAATGGAAATCAACTTCTATATGTTTTGTTCGTGCATGGAAAACAGGATTTGTTGAAAGGTAGGTTGCACCAATATTGTCACACCATAGCCTTGCAACCTGTGGAACTTTTATCCCAAGTTCACATAACAAAGTCTGAATCCACATGACTTCAGCAGTTGCATTTGCCAGTGCTTTATACTCTGCTTCAGTACTGGATCTAGAGACAGTAGCCTGTTTTCTTGCACTCCACGATATAAGATTTGATCCCAAGAATACAGCAAGTCCACCTGTGGACCTTCTATCATCAACACATCCTGCCCAATCTGCATCAGAATATGCACTCACTAGCATAGATGGTGACTTAGTAATTTTAACTCCAAGCCCCATTGTATACTTGAGATACCTCACAATCCTCTTAACAGTTGTCCAATGAACTGTACTAGGAGCATGCAAAACCTGACATGCCTTGTTCACAGAATATGAAATAGGACGAGTTAAAGTCAAATACTGAAGTGCGCCAACAATGCTTCTATAATTTGTTGCATCCTCTGGACCAAGTACCTCTCCTCCCTCAACTGAGAGTTTTTCTGAAGTTGAGAGTGGTGTACTTACAGGCTTACAATATTCCAGTCCAATCCTTTTTATAATATCAGCAGTATATTTTTCTAGTGTCAAAAGTATTCCATCTTTCACCTGTTTTACTTCAATACCAAGAAAATAGTGAAGATTGCCCAAATCCTTCAATGCAAACTCCATATTAAGATCATGAAGAAGACTTGTAGTAGCATCTGGATTGGAACTAGCAACAATAATGTCATCAACATAAACAAGAACAAATATTGTTATACTACCTTTGTTATAGAAGAATAGTGAGGTATCTGCCTTTGATGGAGTAAACCCAAGTCGTTGTAGCTGAGTACTTAATCTTGAGTACCAGGCTCTAGGTGCCTGCTTTAATCCATACAAGGCTTTATCTAGCTTGCAAACATGATGTGGTGTGTTTTTGTTTTCATACCTTGGTGGTTGCCGCATGAACACGTCTTCCTCAAGAACACCATGAAGAAACGCGTTCTATACATCTAGCTGTCATAAACTCCAACCTCTAGAAATAGCAATAGACAGTACAAGTCTGATGGTAGCTGATTTAATAACAGGACTGAATGTATCTTCATAATCAATCCCAAATCTCTGCTTAAAACCCTTTGCAACTAGTCTATCCTTATATTTGTCTATGCTTCCATCTGCCTTTCTTTTGATCTTGTAAACCGATTTGCAATCAATCACATTTTTACCTTTCCCTGGTGGAACTAAGTGCCAAGTTTTACTTTTCATGAGTGCTAGATATTCTCCGTTCATAGCTTCTTTCCACTCTTTATGTGCTAATGCATCACTAAGACTTTCTTGTTCACCAACACTAGTAAGAAAAGCATATTTGCATTTGCCATACCTTATGGTGCCATCTTTGTATTCCTTTGGCTTCGATGTCCCATATTGAGACCTGGTGGTTCGCTGAGACACCTGAGGTACAACAATTGTAGCAACAGAATTATTATTTTCGGAACCACATGCCTCTGATGTAGCAGATCCTGAGACAGCAGGGTGAGCCACAGAAGATCCAAGCACATTACACGGAGGGGATCGACCGCCCTGGCGCTCCAGATCCGAGAAATCCAAATCGGCAGAGGGAATCAGCATCGAATCGGGCGTCATCCTCATACTGGGCGACCCAACAGGAGAACTCCGCGTGGCATCCGCTATGACCGCCCGCTCGGGTGTGCGGCAGGCCGCCTCGTGCGCGGGCCCTGCCTCGGTCGGCTTGTCTCCTGTGGGCCTGGCCAGCCCACGCATGGCGGCTGGGGACTCGCGGAGACCGCCCGCATCCAGCCCGCGCCTGGGCTAGCGGGGCCACCTGCTGTTGGCGCTGACGCTGCTGCAGGATCCTCCTCGGATCGCGCGTTCTGGAAGCTGCTGCGCTGCGCCAAATCATCATAGGATCCAGCGCCGTTTTTGTCCTGTTCTGCACACATAAAATCATGCCTAGAAACTGCATTGCTGTCATTAGATGCATTGTTTTCATCTGAATCTTTTCTGGTTGGATTAATCTCATGATCAGTTTCAATTAATTCACAACCATGATCAGGAGAAGTCAAAGGATCAGAAAGAAGGGAGATTTCTTGACGAAGGAGAGCACCTGCATTTGGATGAAGTTGAGCAAACGGAAAAAGAGTTTCATCAAAAACAACATCATGAGAGATATAGACTCGTCCTGTGGAAACTTCAAGACACTTGTAGCCTTTGTGAAGATTGCTATAGCCAATGGAAACACACTGAGTTGACCGAAAATCAAGTTTGTGACGATTGTATGGTCGAAGATTGGGGTAACAAGCACACCCAAATATTTTGAGGGAGTTGTAATCAGGTTTTTGATGATACAGTTTCTCTAAAGGAGTTGAATTTCCAATGACTCTACTAGGAAGCCTATTTATGAGATATGTGGCAGCAATAAAAGCCTCATCCCAATATTTGAGAGGCATAGAAGCATGAGCAAGTAGTGACAACCCTACTTCGACAATGTGACGGTGTTTGCGCTCGGCAGAACCGTTCTGTTGATGAGCATGAGGACAAGAGACATGATGTTCAATGCCTATACTTCGAAAGAAGGAGTTGAGTTTTTCATACTCCCCGCCCCAATCACTTTGGACGGCAAGAATTTTTCTGTCAAAGTGACGTTCAACAAGCTTTTGAAATTCTTGAAAAACAGCAAAAACTTCAGATTTGTGTTTAAGAAGATATATCCAAGTAAACTTGCTGATAATCATCAATGAAACTAACATAATATTTCTTTCTTCCAAAAGAATCTCTTGCATGACCCCATACATCACTAAATATAAGCTCTAAAGGAGCATGAGAAACACTACTAGACTTCGGATAGGGAAGTTGGTGACTCTTGGCACATTGACAAGCTTCACAAACGGACTCATTATTTTCTCTACCTGACAATGGAAGATTGTCTTTATTAACTACTTGCTCAACTATAACAGAAGACGGATGTCCTAATCTTTGATGCCATCTTGCCAAGGAGGGCTTGACGACGGAATAAACTTGACAACGATGCTTGCGGCTAAGAAACCTTGATGTAATAGGGTAGAGACCACCGATGCATCTACCGTGATGAAGAAGTTCCCTCGTTGCCCGATCCTTGATGAAAAAATATTTTGGATGAGTTTCAAAAAAGACATTATTATCAGCTGATAAACGAGACATTGATGCAAGATTTTTGTTAGCTTGAGGAACATGAAGGACATCTTCAAGAACGAGATCACTTTTAGAAGTAGGGGAATTAATGAAAGCACGACCAATATGATGTATGTCCATACCTCCACCGGTTGCAGCAGTGTTCACTTGATCGTTGCTGTAATATCTTTCACGAGTTGCAAGCTTCTCAAGTTCACCCGTGATGTGGTCGGTTGCACCAGAGTCAGCGTACCACACGGTTTCTCCTTCTCCGGCTTGTTCTCTCAAGGCAGCAAGGACATGGTGCTCTTCAGGAACATAGTTCTCATCATACCTATGCCAGCACTCAAGTACTTCATGACCAGGCTTCTTGCAGAGCTGGCATCGGGGTCGAGGCCGTCCACCAGATCGGCCGCCATTGTTGTTGTTGAAGGAGCATGCACCATTATTGCTGTTGCTGTTTGAGCGTCCATGTCCATAGTTGTTGTTGCCGCCTCGGCCACGCCCTTGTTGGCCTTGGTGACCACGGCCCCGACCACCATAGCCACGGCCACGGGTTAAGGCGTTCACCGAAGATTGGCGCAGATTCCCTTGCTGGAGCAGATTGATGCAGGCTTCAAAGCTAAGAAGCTGGTTGTAGAGCTCGGTGACGGTGACTGGCTCGACGCGGGCAGAGAGGGCCGAGACAACCGAGTTATACTCCATGTCCAGGCCCTTCAAGACGAAGGAGATGATCTCGCCATCGCCGAGCGGAGATCCGGTGCAGGCGATCTCATCCGTCAGGGCCTTGATCTTGGCGAGTACTCTAGCATCCCCATGTTTCCCTTCTGGAGATTTGCAAGGGCGATGCGAGTATTGACGAGCTGCGACTGGGTTTGCACAGCGAAGAAGGCGTGGATGGCGCTCCACACCTCAGCCGGCGTCTGGAGAGTTACGACCTGCGCAAGAACCTCATGTGATAGAGATCCCATAAGGTAACCTTGTACCTGCTGCTGCTGGGCGTACCAGATCATCCTGGCATAGTTGAAGACCTGCTCTTCCTTCCCATCCTTCGTGATGGTGATGGTGGCAGGGGGCGCCATGTTTGTGGCGTCCAGGAAGTGCTCCATCTGTGCCCCCTTGATCTGGGGTAGCACGATAGCCTTCTAGAGAAGAAAGTTCGTCCTCGTCAGCTTCTCTGACGGAGGCGATCCGAGGGAGCTAGCGCCGTTGCTGGAGGTGGAAGAAGAAGCGTAGGAGGAACCGGCGAACTGGGTAGTCAGGGCGCTCATGGTGGATGTAGTAAGCGTGGAGATGGTAGCGGCGGCGGTGGATGCATCTGTTCCTGCCATGGCTGTGATCTACGGCGGCTAGGTTGTTTTCTTCTCTGGGCTGAAGGCTTTCTCGTAGGTTTGCTAGATGCGATGAGGATAGGCTCTGATGACCATGTAAAGATTGGAGGAAGCGTTGAACCCTTTGATCTCGGGCCGCTGTATATATTGAGAATCTGTCGTGGGTTACAAGTTTAGGAGATCGCTAGGACTCTCCAGAATTACACGAGAGAGAGAGAGAGAGAGAGAGAGAGAGAGAGAGAGAGAGAGAGAGAGAGAGAGAGAGAGAGAGAGAGAGAGAGAGAGAGAGAAGATAACACGAGAGGGAGAAGAGATAGAAGTTTGAATACAACATATATCTCTACCTATCTATCTAACAGAAATTGCCACCTCTGACGGTTCTAGCAACCATTAGACCACACAAGGCAGTGAAACCTAGGTTCATTAGGGACGAGTATCAAAACCTCTTGGAGATAGGCCACATCTAAGGCGGTTGGCCATTGGTGAACCGTGAGTGGCAGGCGGTTTTTCTGAAGGAGCCCGTCACATGTGGACTTATCACAGGTGGTCCCAATTTTTAATCCACCTGTTATATGTAACTTGCTATATTATGGAAGGGCACGTCATTGCGTCTTGTGCTTCAGATCGTAAGGACGGCGAAGACATATGGGAGAAAGACCAACTGAGGAGCAGGGACAAAATAGTGGAACTTAGCTCTTCAAATCGTGTAATTAAGTAAATCCATAGACATATGGGACGTGTGAACATCCGTCTAACTCATTTATAGGGTCGTGCTCTGTTCCAATCGAGGAAACTGTTTGAAGTGAAATGGAAACTTCTATTCAGTGGAAGTTGCAGGTTCAATTTATATTGTCAGAACAGACGCGACACTAGAGAGAGTTGCGAGAGAGAGAGAGAGAAGGATGTCTCATTTGCGGAGGCAATAGCACGACCATTCCGGCAAGGGGAGATTCTCTCTAATTACACGCTTAATTAATCACAACAGCGACCGCCTCAAAAAAAAGTGGGGTGAGGGGGATGTCCTCCTTCCCTCCTATCTATATCTATATCTATACCTAATAACAAAGGGGCTATTGTTTCTGGCAGTACGTCACCGAAATTGTGTCTAAAGTTGTAAAATTCTACCCACCGATGTCATAAGTTATAAAAAAACGTTTCACAGAGGGGAATTCCTGCATGGGCCGGCCCATGCAGTACGAACCTTCTATACTACGCTCTATGCGCTGGGAGAAGACACAATGCGCGTGTTTGGACCGGGCCATGTCTGGCCGGCCTGTTTTTTTAATTTCGTTTTTAATTTTATTTCTATTTTAATTTTCTGTTTTCACTTTTTTCTACTTTAAATAATTTGGGGCATCAAATAAGTTTCAAAAAATGAAAAATGAGAATTTTGAAATAAAATCTTTAATAAATCATAAAATGTTTGTGGATTCAAAAAATGTTCGTAATTTTATGAAAAAAAGTTTGCTTATTCAAAAAATTTGAAATTTTGAAAAAAATTGCTTTAGAAGTCAAAATGCTTGCTGATTCAAAAAATGATTATGAATTTCAAAAATTGTTTGTAAATTTCAGAAATTGCTATGCTAATTTTCAAAACAATGTTCTTCCATTGTAGAAATGTTCGTGATTCAAGAAAATTGTTAAAAGAAAGTTGACATTAAACATTGTTTGCAAATAGTATAAAATGTTCAAGAATTCAACATATATTCTTGATTTTAGAAAATGTTCAAAAATTTGTAAATGTGTTCATCAACTTGAAAAATGTTCACGATTTCAAATATGTTCATGAGTTAAAAAATGTTTAAAATTTCATGAAATTGAGAGTGATAGTGTATCTCGGTGATGCAGCAAAATGTGATCAGCCATTGGAGATTATGATTTTTTTCTCCCGTTGCAATGAATGGACATGTGTTGCTAGTAAAACTTTAACATTGTATCCAAGCGCCTTGGGTTCTAATTTCGTCCCACACCTTGGACCATCAGTGTGTCCAACTGCAGCGAGTGTCAGCTAGCAATCTTAATGATGTTGTAATTTTTATTACCTCTGTTATTCTTTGTACTATCATGATTAAAGATGAATAGATTGAAAGTTTTTTGGAAAAAAAATTATGCCATACCATCTGCACACACGCATGCACGCATATATCAGCGAGAAATACACTAGAATAACAACTAGAATTTGATGGCACAACATGTTCAGCTCTCAGACAGTCCAAAACATGATTATTTTTACACAACATGAATTGGGACCGATAGTTCTTTCTCAGCGCAATTACATTCTCTTGTTCACCCATGTTTGCCACTACAGGCATCCGAAGACACGCTCGCCATCCAGGACTAACGACGGAAAGAGCTCGGATTCGCAAACCCCTTCCGTATTTGAACAAGGCCAGCCGGTGAAAGCGCCGCACAGCGCAAACACTGACACCTTCACCCGACGAGGCGGTGACCAGCAGGACGATTGAGCTTACACGGCGCATGTGGACCAAACAACCCGCACCCAGGGGGATGGCGGCGGATGGCGGACGAGACGACCCCGGGAACGTGGCCATCCCACGGACCAAGCACGTTCCAAGCTAATTGAGTTCCCTCTCATGTGCCTTCCAAGACCTCATCCCGACCAGCATGAACAGCATACATCCAAGAGGACGCGACACAAGAGTACAACACGCACCGCCTTTTGGACCAACTAAGGCTCCAAACGCAAGACTCGCACCCCGTGCAGAGCCTGGCAGGCCAAACAACAACGACGGCCTTATCAACGGTCGCGAACAGCGCACCTTTACGAGTCGGCATGGACCAGTTTTTACCGCTCATTTGCCGTCGTAGAGACCAAACATAGTCAGCCGCCGCGAAGGGTCAATATCTGTCATTCAGATAAACCCAGCATGTGCCATCGTCTATCTTTAGCCAACAAGACCGCTGAACGGCCAAAGTTGACTAGCCAGTGATACATCTCCAACGTATCTATAACTTTTAATTGCTTCATGCTATTATATATTATGTTTTGGATGTTTAATGAGCTTTATTATACACTTTTATATTATTTTTGAGACTAACCTACTAACCCAAGGCCCAGTACAAATTGCTGTTTTTTTGTCTATTTCAGTGTTCCGCAGAAAAGGAATACCAAACGGAGTCCAAACGGAATGAAACCTTTGGGAGCGTGATTTTTGGAACAAACGTGATTCAGAGGACTTGGAGTGGACGTCAAGAAATCAACAAGGAGGCCACAAGGCAGGGAGGGGCGCCTGCCCCCCGTGGGCGCGCCCCCACCCTCGTGGGCCCCTCGTGGCTCCACCAACCTACTTCTTCCTCTTATATATACCCATGTACCCCGAAACCATCGAGGAGCACCACGAAACCCTATTTCCACCGCCACAACCTTCTGTACCCGTGAGATCCCATCTTGGGGCCTTTTCCGGCGCTCCGTCGGAGGGGGATCGATCACGGAGGGCTTCTACATCAACACCATAGCCTCTCCGATGATGTGTGAGTAGTTTACCACAGACCTTCGGGTCCATAGTTATTAGCTAGATGACTTCTTCTCTCTCTTTGGATCTTAATACAAAGTTCTCCTCGATCTTCTTGGAGATCTATTCGATGTAACTCTTTTTGCGGTGTGTTTGTCGAGATCCGATGAATTGTGGGTTTATGATCAAGATTATCTATGAACAATATTTGAATCTTCTCTGAATTCTTTTATGTATGATTGGTTATCTTTGCAAGTCTCTTCGAATTATCAGTTTGGTTTGGCCTACTAGATTGATCTTTCTTGCAATGGGAGAAGTGCTTAGCTTTGGGTTCAATCTTGCGTTGCTCGATCCCAGTGACAGCAGGGGAAACGACACGTATTGTATTGTTGCCATCGAGAATAAAAAGATGGGGTCTATATCATATTGCTTGAGTTAATTCCTCTACATCATGTCATCTTGCCTAATGCGTTACTCTGTTCTTATGAACTTAATACTCTAGATGCATGCTGGATAGCGGTCGATGTGTGGAGTAATAGTAGTAGATGCAGGTAAGAGTCGGTCTACTTGTCGCGGACGTGATGCCTATATACATGATCATGCCTAGATATTCTCATAATTATGCACTTTTCTATCAATTGCTCGACAGTAATTTGTTCACCCACTGGAATACTTATGATATCTTGAGAGAAGCCACTAGTGAAACCTATGGCCCCCGGGTCTATTTTCCATCATATTAATCTCCCGCCAATGTGCTATTTCTGTCGCCGTTTATTTTGCAATCTTTACTTTAATTCTTTATCATAAAAATACCAAAAATATTATCTTATCATCTCTATCAGATCTCACTTTCGCAAGTGGTGGTGAAGGGATTGACAACCCCTTTATCGCGTTGGTTGCAAGGTTCTTATTTGTTTGTGTAGGTACGAGGGACTTGTGTGTGGCCTCCTACTGGATTGATACCTTGGTTCTCAAAAACTGAGGGAAATACTTACGGTACTTTGTTGCATCACCCTTTCCTCTTCAAGGGAAAACCAACGCATGCTCATGAGGTAGCAGCCAGCTATCCTTAGAGCGATAGTTCGCGGAGCTCCGCGCACCGACATTAACGATATGTCAACTCGCCATCACACGGCCAAGATGCAAGAAAATGTAACTCGCGAGGGAAGCGCTAGCGTGGCACGCCTTATCACACCCCGACCGAGTAAGAATAAAGCGAGCATGAGTCCATGCGACCGTCAGACTGATATGCGGGAAGGAAGCAAACCCATATTGGCAAACTGCTAGCCGGTGCATTGGAGCCAAGCCCACCTAGAAGCCAAAACCATTAACGACATACACGACACCACCTCGTTGAGACATTATATGTAACATCCTCCCGGACCTTTCCCAGATGATGAACAGTTCCCGGCACAGTTCCTCGTCTAACAGATGCCTCCGTGATACACACCAACCCCTCATCGCCGTGAAAAAAACTCACCGGCACAGTTCCCCTAGGAGAGCAGGGCACTACGACCACAACATCCTCCCGGACCTTTCCCAGACGAGATCGGAGGCAGTCGTATCGGCCACCAGTCGTCCTCGCCTAGTTTGAGCGTGTGATGGAAACAGAAGCAGCCGAAGGCTACAACAGATGCGAAGCTACTTCCAAACAGAGGAACATCCCATAGCTCATACTCACCCAGAATACAATAGCAGTTGGGAAAAGGCGAAAAGAATACTGGAGCGGCGGAAACAAAAAGTGTCTTACCTCGAACAGCAACAGACCTAGGCACTTCTGAAGAGTATACCTAGGCAATCTTGTAAGTGCAAAATAATGGTGCGATTTGCAAGGATCAGAGAATTCAAAAACTCGTATTTTGATGCGGTCAATTAATGAACTTGATTTTGTCCTGATAGATTATCAGGTTAGTACTACATGAACATATGAATGCCTAGTAAGCGCGAGTCATCAGCTCGCGTTGACTACGTCCCTGCCCTTTGTACACACCTCCCGTCGTTTGGCCGTACGGGGCGTGGCATGGGCCGGAATCCTAGCCATGGCAACGGCCGCGGAGGAGAACAAAGCAAGTTCTCGTGGAAGAGTGGTGATGACAACGACCGCACCAACTCCACCTCGTCCAATGTTGCCTCGGTGTCGGGCGACACCTTGATACGTCTCCAATGTATCTATAATTTATGAAGTATTCATGCTATTATATTATCTGTTTTGGATGTTTGTGGGCTTTACTAAACACTTTTATATTATTTTTTGGGACTAACCTATTAACCGGAGGCCCAGCCCAAATTGTTGTTTTCTTGCCTATTTCAGTGTTTCGAAGAAAAGGAATATCAAACGGAGTCCAAACGGAATGAAACCTTTGGGAGAGTTATTTTTGGAACGGAAGCAATCCAGGAGACTTGGAGTAGACGTCAGGGAAGCTTCGAGGAAGCCACGAGGCAGGGAGGCGCGCCCTACCCCCCTGGGCGCGCCCCTCACCCTCGTGGGCTCCTCGTGGCTCCCCTGACCGACTTCTTTCGCCTATATATGTCCATATACCCTAAAAACATCGAGGAACACAATAGATCGGGAGTTCCGCCGCCGCAAGCCTCTGTAGCCACCAAAAACCAATCGGCACCCTGTTCCTGCACCCAGCCGGAGGGGGGATCCCTCACCGGTGGCCATCTTCATCATCCTGGCGCTCTCCATGACGAGGAGGGATTAGTTCACCCTCGGGGCTGAGGGTATGTACCAGTAGCTATGTGTTTGATCTCTCTCTCTCTCGTGTTCTTGATTCGGCACGATCTTGATGTATCGCAAGCTTTGCTATTATAGTTGGATCTTATGATGTTTCCCCCCTCTACTCTCTTCTAATGGATTGAGTTTTTCCTTTGAAGTTATCTTATCGGATTGAGTATTTAAGGATTTGAGAACACTTGATGTATGTCTTGCATGTGCTTATCTGTGGTGACAATGGGATATCCACGTGATCTACTTGATGTATGTTTTGGTGATCAACTTGCGGGTTCCGTAACATCGTGAACTTATGCATAGGGGTTGACATACGTTTTCGTCTTGACTCTCCGGTAGAAACTTTGGGGCACTCTTTGAAGTTCTTTATGTTGGTTGAATAGATGAATATGAGATTGTGTGATGCATATCGTATAATCATACCCACGGATACTGATAACCCACAAGTATAGGGGAGCAATTGTAGCCTCTTTCGATAAGTAAGAGTGTCGAACCAAACGAGGAGCTAAAGGTAGAACAAGTATTCCCTCAAGTTCTATCGACCACCGATACAACTCTACGCACGCTTAACATTCGCTTTACCTAGAACAAGTATAAAACTAGAAGTACTTTGTAGGTATTTTTGGATAGGTTTGCAAGATAATAAAGAGCACGTAAATAAAAAGTAGGGGCTGTTTAGATAAAGACACAACTAAATTAGTTTTAGTAGAGAGCTTTTTGTCACGAGAAAGTTATTTGTCCCTAGGCAATCGATAACTAGACCGGTAATCGTTATTGCAATTTTATATGAGGGAGAGGCATAAGCTAACATACTTTCTCTACTCGGATCATATGCACTTATGATTGGAACTCTAGCAAGCGTCTGCAACTACTAAAGATCATTAAGGTAAAACCCAACCATAGCATTAAAGTATCAAGTCCTCTTTATTCCCATACGCAAACAACCTACTTACTCCGGTATGTGCTTCTGTCACTCACGCCACCCACCATAAACAAATCATGAACATATTGCAAACCCTACAGCGGGGATCCCTCACGCTTGCGCGACACGGAGAGCACCATAGGACAGCACCAATAATAAAACATGCAACTCAAACCAATCACGATCATCAATTAACTCATAGGACGAAACGGATCTACTCAAACATCATAGGATAGCCATACATCATTGGAAAATAATATATAGCATTGAGCACCATGTTTAAGTTGAGATTACAGCGGGTAAAAGAGGGGATACACCGCTGCATAGAGGGGGGAAGAGTTGGTGATGATGGCGGTGAAGTTGTTGGTGAAGATTGCGGTGATGATGATGGCCCCCGGTGGCACTCCGGCGCCACCGGAAGCGAGGGGGAGAGGGCCCCCCTCCTTCTTCTTCTTCTTCCTTGACCTCCTCCCTAGATGGGAGAATGGTTTCCCCTCTGGTCCTTGGTCTCCATGGGGTGAGAGGGGCGAGAGCCCCTCCGAGATTGGATCTGTCTCTCTGTCTCTCTCTGTTTCTGCGTTGTGGGATTCTGCCCTTTCACCGTTTCTTATATATCCGGAGATCCGTAACTCCGATTGGATTGAAACCTTCGCCAAGATTTTTTCCTGAAAATTAGCTTTCTTGCGGCCAAAGAAGAGCAGCAACCGCCTTACGGGGTGCCCACGAGGGTCAGGGGCGCGCCTAGGGGGGAAGGCGCGCCCCCCTGCGTCATGGCCCCCTCGGGCACCGTCTCGCGTTGATTCTTCTTCCCATATTTCACAAATATTCCAAAAATATTCTCCGTCCGTTTTTATCCCGTTTGGACTCCGTTTGATATGGGGTTTCTGCGAAACATAAAACATGCAACAAACAGGAACTGGCACTGGGCACTGGATCAATATGTTAGTCCCAAAAATAGTATAAAAAGTTGCCAAAAGTATATGAAAGTTGTATAATATTGGCATGGAACAATCAAAAATTATAGATACGACGGAGACGTATCAGCATCCCCAAGCTTAATTCATGCTCGTCCTCGAGTAGGTAAATGATAAAAAAGATAATTTTTGATGTGGAATGCTACCTAGCATAATCTTGATCACATAATCTAATCATGGCATGAATATTAAGACATGAGTGATTCAAAGCAATAGTCTATCATTTGACATTAAGACAATAATACTTCAAGCATACTAACCAAGCAATTATGTCTTATCAAAATAACATAGCCAAAGAAAGCTCATCCCTACAAAATCATATAGTCTGGCTATGCTCCATCTTCACCACACAAAGCATTCAAATCATGGACAACCCTGATGACAAGCCGAGCAATTGGTTCATACCTTTTAACGTGCTTCAGCCTTTTCAACCCTCACGGAATACATGAGCGCAAGCCATGGACATAGCACTATGGGTGGAATATAATATGATGATGGAGGTTTGTGTGAGAAGACAAAAAGGGAGAAAGTCTCACATCGACGCGGCTAATCAACGGGCTATGCAGATGCCCATCAATTGATGTCAATGTGAGGAGTAGGGATTGCCATGCAACGGATGCACTAGAGCTATAAGTGTATGAAAGCTCAAACTGAAACTAAGTGGGTGTGCATCCAACTTGCTTGCTCATGAAGACCTAGGGCATTTGAGGAAGCCCATTGTTGGAATATACAAGCCAAGTTCTATAATGAAAATTCCCACTAGTATATGAAAGTGATAACTCAAGAGACTCTCTATATGAAGAGCATGGTGCTACTCTGAAGCACAAGTGTGGTAAAAGGATAGTAGCATTGTCCCTTCTCTCTTTTTCTCTCATTTTTTTGTTTTTGTTTTTGTTTTTGTTTTTTTTTGCCTTCTCTTTTTTTTGGCCTTTCTCTTTTTTTTCTTTTTTTTTCTTTTTTTTCGTCCGGAGTCTCATCCCGACTTGTGGGGGAATCATAGTCTCCATCATCCTTTCCTCACTGGGACAATGCTCTAATAATGGCGAACATCACACTTTTATTTACTTACAACTCAATATTACAACTCGATACTAGAACAAAGATATGACTCTATATGAATGCCTCCGGCGGTGTACTGATACGTCTCCAACGTATCTATAATTTATGAAGTATTCATGCTATTATATTATCCATCTTGGATGTTTAATGGGCTTTACTATGCACTTTTATATTATTTTTGGGACTAACTTATTAACCCAGAGCCCAGTGCCAGTTTCTGTTTTTTCCCTTGTTTCAGTGTTTCGCAGAAAAGGAATATCAAATAGAGTCCAAACGGAATGAAACCTTCAGGAGAGTTATTTTTGGAACGGAATCAATCCAGGGGACTTGGAGTGCACGTAAGGGAAGCAACGAGGAAGGCACGAGGTAGGGGGCGCGCCCACCCCCCTGGGCGCGCCCTCCACCCTCGTGGCTCCCCTGACCGACTTCTTTCGCCTATATATATCAATATACCCTAAAACCATCGGGGAACAGAATAGATCGGGAGTTCCGCCGCGGCAAGCCTCTGTAGCCACCAAAAACCAATCGGGGCCCTGTTCCGGCACCCTGCCGGAGGGGGGATCCCTCACCGGTGGCCATCTTCATCATCCCGGCGCTCTCCATGACGAGGAGGGAGTAGTTCACCCTCAGGGCTGAGGGTATGTACCAGTAGCTATGTGTTTCATCTCTCTCTCTCGTGTTCTTGAGGTGGTACGATCTTGATGTATCGCGAGCTTTGCTATTATAGTTGGATCTTATGATGTTTCTCCCCCTCTACTCTCTTGTAATGGATTGAGTTTTCCCTTTGAAGTTATCTTATCGGATTGAGTCTTTATGGATTTGAGAACACTTGATGTATGTCTTGCATGTGCTTATCTGTGGTGACAATGGGATATTCACGTGATCTACTTGATGTATGTTTTGGTGATCAACTTGCGGGTTCAGTGACCTTGTGAACTTATGCATAGGGGTTGGCACACGTTTTCGTCTTGACTCTCCGGTACAAACTTTGGGGCACTCTTTGAAGTTCTTTGTGTTGGTTGAATAGATGAATCTGAGATTGTGTGATGCATATCGTATAATCATACCCACAGATACTTGAGGTGACATTGGAGTATCTAGGTGACATTAGGGTTGTGGTTGATTTGCGTCTTAAGGTGTTATTCTAGTATGAACTCTAGGATAGATCGAACGGAAAGAATAGCTTCGTGTTATTTTACTACGGACTCTTGAATAGATCGATCAGAAAGAATAACTTTGAGGTGGTTTCGTACCCTACAATAATCTCTTCGTTTGTTCTCCGATATTAGTGACTTTGGAGTGACTCTTTGTTGCACGTTGAGGGATTGTTATATGATCTAATTATGTCATCAATGTTGAGAGAACTTGCACTAGTGAAAGTATGAACCCTAGGCCTTGTTTCGAAGCATTGCAATACCGTTTTTGCTCACTTTTATCGCTTGCTACCTTGCTGTTTTTATATTTCCAGATTACAAAAACTTATATCACCATCCATATTGCTCTTGTATCACCATCTCTTCGCCGAACTAGTGCACCTATACAATTTACCATTGTACTGGGTGTGTTGGGGACACAAGAGACTCTTTGTTATTTGGTTGCAGGGTTGCTTGAGAGAGACCATCTTCATCCTACGCCTCCCACGGAGTGATAAACCTTAGGTCATCCACTTGAGGGAAATTTGCTACTGTCCTACAAACCTCTGCACTTGGAGGCCCAACAACGTCTACAAGAAGAAGGTTCTGTAGTAGACATCAAGCTCTTTTCTGGCGCCGTTGCCGGGGAGGCTAGGTAAGCGGCACTCACACCCCGTCAATCAAGCTCTTTTCTGGCGCCGTTGCTGGGGAGGTGAGTGCTCGAAGGTATATCTTTAGATCTTGCAATCGAATCTTTTAGTTTCTTGTTTTATCACTAGTTTAGTTTATAAAAGAAAACTACAAAAAAAATGGAATCGATTTTGCCTCATACACTTCATCTTTTTAATATCTTTCGTGAAAATGATGGGAAGGAAAATTGTGCTGTAGTGCTAGAAGAAGAATGCATTAGAATGTTTGGCACTAAATATTTGAATGATGAGCATGATTGCAATGTTGTTAGTGTGACGCCCCCGATTCAATCGTACACTAGTCATGCACGCAACATGTACGATCAAGATCAGGGACTCACGGGAAGATATCGCAACACAACTCTAAAAACATAAATAAGTCTTACAAGCATCATAATACAAGCCATGGGCCTCGAGGTCTCGAATACAAATTCTCGATCATGGACGAGTCAGCGGAAGCAACAATATCTGAGTACAGACATAAGTTAAACAAGTTTGCCTTAAGAAGGCTAGCACAAACTGGGATACAGATCGAAAGAGGCGCAGACCTCCTGCTTGGGATCCTCCTAAACTACTCCTGGTCGTCGTCAGCGGCCTGCACGTAGTAGTAGGCACCTCTATTGTAGTAACAGTCGTCGTCGACGGCGACGTCACGCTCCTGGGCTCCAGCATCTAGTTGCGACAACCGAGAAGAATGGAAAGGGGGAAAAGAGGGAGAAAAGAAACCGTGAGTACTCATCCAAAATACTCGCAAGCAAGGATCTACACTACATATGCATGGGTATCTGTATAAAGGGGCAATATCGGTGGACTGAATTGCAGAATGCCAGAATAAGAGGGGGATAGCTAGTCCTGTCGAAGACTACGCTTCTGGCAGCCTCCATCTTGCAGCATGTATAAGAGACTAGATGGTAAGTTCACCAAGTATCATCGCATAGCATAATCCTACCCGGCGATCCTCCCCTCGTCGCCCTGTGTGAGAGCGATCACCGGGTTATATCTGGCACATGGAAGGGTGTGTTTTATTAAGTATCCGGTTCTAGTTGTCATAAGGTCAAGGTACAACTCCGGGTCGTCCTTTTACCGAGGGACACGGCTATTCGAATAGATAAACTTCCCTGCAGGGGTTCACCACATAACCCAACACGCTCGATCCCCTTTGGCCGGACACACTTTCCTGGGTCATGCCTGGCCTCGGAAGATCAACATGTCGCAGCCCCACCTAGGCACAACAGAGAGGTCAGCACGCCGGTCTAAATCCTATGGCGCAGGGGTCTGGGCCCATCGCCCATTGCACACCTGCACGTTGCGAGGGCGGCCGGAAGCAGACCTAGCCCCCTTAATACAAGAGCGGGCTTACGGTCCAATCCGGCGCGCGCCGCTCAGTCGCTGACGTCAAGAAGGCTTCGGCTGATACCACGACGTCAAGTGCCCATAACTGTTCCCGCGTAGTTGGTTAGTGCGTATAGGCTAGTGGCCAGACTCAGATCAAATACCAAGATCTCGTTAAGCATGTTATTTTAAAGTAACCGCGGACGCCAACCAGGGCCAGGCCCACCTCTCTCCTTGGTGGTCTCAACCTGCCCTGTCGCTCTGCCACAAAGTAACAATCGGGGGCCGTCGGGAACCCAGGCCCACCTCTACCGGGATGGAGCCACATGCCCCTTCAGCCCCCATCTCCGAACAGTATCAGAAGTAATGTTACAGTATAAAGTATATAGCATATGCCCGTGATCACCTACCGAAGTGATCATGGCCAGTAGTATAGCATGGCAGGTGGACAAGAGTGTAGGGCCAGTGATGGAATACTAGCATCCTATACTAAGCATTTAGGATTGCAGGTAAGGGTAACAACTGTAGCAACAATGACAGGCTATGCAGCAGAATAGGATTAACCAAAAGCAGTAACATGATGCGCTACTCTAATGCAAGCAGTAGAGAGAAGGAATAGGCGATATCTTGTGATCAAGGGGGGGGGGCTTGCCTGGTTGCTCTGGCAAGAAGGAGGAGTCGGTGATGTAGTCGTACTCAGTGGCATCAGCGCCGGTCTTGGGCTCTACCGGAGAAGAAGAGGGGGGAAGAAACAGTAAATACGGAGCAAACAAAGCATCACAAGATATAACAAGGCCATACGCGGTGCCAGGGGTGATCTAACGCAGGGATAGGTGATACCGGCGAAGGGGGAAAACATCCAGGAAAGTATCCCCGGTGTTTCGCGTTTTCGCACAGATGAACCGGAGGGGGAAAGTTGCATATTCGCTATGCTAGGGATGTGTGGCGGATGAACGGGCTACGTATTCGGATTCGTCTCGTCATTCTGAGCAACTTTCATGTACAAAGTTTTTTTCATCCGAGTTACGGTTTATTTTATATTAATTTATAAGGATTTAATCAATTTCTGACATTACTGCATTTAATTAAACTCAAGTTATTAAATAGCTATTTCGTTAAGTGCACCCAGTACTATACCCAGTCAGAGACTGACTGGTGGGTCCAGTCAACTGCTGACTCAGCAGTCAAAGCGGACCAGGTCAACATTGAACAGTGCAGGTGGGGGCCATCTGTCATTGGCTAGGGGATACACAGCCAGCACTTTGATTGGTCAAACCGGTCAAGATGGGGCCACATGTCATAGACAGTAGCAATATTAACAAAGTTTATTTAAACTAATTAACTTAATTAGTAAGGGTGGGGCCTAGTGGTCAATGGGTCAAATTGCTAACAGATTTTGTTAGAGTTAAACCTAATTGCTACAGTCGCATGGATCACCGTTAGTGGCCATCAAGATTAGTTTAATTAGTATGCTAATTATGCCCATGATTAATTAGGTGTGGGTCCTGTTTGTCACTTACACATGGGTGGTGGATTAGAGTCTAGCTTAGCGGCTAATCCCGCGGGGTCCACCTATTGGTGGCCCATGGGACGGCTCGAACGGCCGGCCACACCGGTGAGGCAGAACACGGCGGCGCCACGCGGGACCTCGCTGGAATCGCCCCTCCGGCCACGAACGGGCACGTGGTTGGGCGCGTCCGACAGTGTGGGAGGTGTTGCATCGGATGGTGGTCGTGACTGTCACCAGGGGGGCCGGGAACGCTGACGGCAGGCGGCGGCCGGAGCTCAGCCTCTCGGAAAACGACGCCAGGGACGACCAAAACGAGCAAGGGGAGGGGGCAAACGGACGGCGGCTCACAGTGGAGCTGTAGGGATGGCATCGGGCTCGTGGTGGTGCTTGAGGCAACGATGCCAGGGCGGAAGTGGCGATGGCGGCGCGAATCCCGACGAGGTCGGGGAGGCGGCAGCAGCGAGCTTCAGGATGGAGCTCCAGGCGGCGACTTGGTGCTCCTCGGGCAGCGAGGCGGCATAGGAGGACGGACTTGGCGCCGGGGATGACGTGGATGCAGTCGGATCCGTCGGGGAACATGAAGGGGCGGCGAAGGCCAGCCGGACTTGGCCGTTGGGGCGGCGGAGGTCAGGGCCAAAGGACGAGGATGGAGGGAGGAGTTGTTGGGCGGCGACGTCGCGCATTTTGCACCCCGATCCAGATCGGGGGGAGAGGGAGGGCTGCGGGGGGGAGTGGGGGCATGGGCAGCTAGGGTTCGGTCGCTCAGGGAGATAAGGGGGAATGGGGTGGGCCTCTTGGTGGCCTGGATGCCCAGTTGGGCCAAATGGCCCAGGGGGGAGGGGGCTTTTCCTTTCTTTTCTTTGGTTTCTATTTTCCTTTTATTTCTTTTCTGTTTTCTTTTAGTTTTTTATTTTATTATAGTTTTGTAAAATACCAAAGTTGTACCTAATTTAGTTTTAATAAACATGCCACTGCCCCAATAGTTTTGGGAAATTAAATAACTTAGTTAATATTTTATTAATTGAAAAAGGCATTTATTTATTTGTTTTTGTTATTGTTTTGTTTATTTTTGAGCGTCTAACTATTTTATCAAAATGTGGTTTCTCCACCATAATTACTCATGATTTATTTGACCCATCTTGAACATTTTAGTTTTAACTTTTGAAAACCTTATTTGTTTGACTTGATTTTGAATTTGACTTTGAATGAGATTTGAATCATCATGAGATTAGCAACAGTAATCGTGGTGACGTGGCCTCATTAGCAGGGAATTACTGTAGCTTAATTATCCGGGCGTCACAATTCTCCTCCACTACAAGAAATCTCGTCCCGAGATTTAGGAGCGGGAGTAATGGGGAAGGCATTTGGTTACGAAATTCTAACGGGTCTTCTCGGTGTTGGTTGCTCTTCTCGAAGAGGTCAATCCATTACGTTGATGCCTTCATTCCTCTGCTCCAGGTCATCATGATGAAGTCGTCCTCCTTTCTTCGGAAAATACCGCCGTACTTACAAATAGGTAAGGGGCTGCTCTAAAACGATAGAATGGTGTAAGGGGAACTCATTTGGGGTTATCCTAGGAATGAACACATGAGTATCTCTCGAGTTGAGCATATAAAATACATCGAGAGTAAGGTACGAAGGTACAATAAGAGGTTCCAAGTGGATAGATAGTTGCTCGAAGTCTGAACCAGAGAGGAAAAGGGGTTCAGAGCAGCGAGAGTAAGTATTGCGTTTGATACCAGAATAGAGCACTAGGAAGGTGGCTCGCAAATTACCTACGAAACCAAGAGCAAGGGGTAACTTTGTCAACAAGGGGTACAGGAGAGTCAGGTTTCGATCCCGTGGAACTGTGGGTTATGGGCCCACCATGTGGTTAAAAGTAGGAAGGTCGGTGACATCTTGCACGATCATGTAAGCAAGGCATGTCAGAGGATAGTCTGTCGGTTATGTCGGCAACAACATCGGTACCAAGGGCGAGGGACGAAGAGAACCATTTTCCTGATCGTTGAACGAGGCGGACCAGTAGGCAAGGTTCTCGTCCATCGGTGGTTACCGTAATGTCATCAACAAAAGTAACAGGGTCTTTCTGACAGAATTGTACACCGAGGTGTTTACAAAAGCAGGAGAATATTACTGCTTAGATCACAAGGAAGGTTAAACAAATCAATGGAAAGGAAAAT
The DNA here is from genome assembly GCF_018294505.1 of Triticum aestivum. NCBI lineage: Eukaryota > Viridiplantae > Streptophyta > Magnoliopsida > Poales > Poaceae > Triticum > Triticum aestivum. Next base: position 9,311,556 of record NC_057808.1, on the reverse strand, counting down.
GTGATCATCAGATCAAACAGAACAATGGAAAGGAAAATGTGTTTGACACATATACCAGGGGTATACCCTTCCCACGGACAAGTAGGGCATGATATCCATGACAGGATATAAAGTAGAAAACCCTTTAGGTAAGGGAGAGAAACTTCATGCATTACCCATACAACGGTGTTTGGATAATAGATAAAGAAAATTTAGCATTGTGCTTCAAATGTTCTTATTGAAAATCGGAGTACCCGTGACATGCTTTGAGATAGCATTGACAAGGTATTCAAGCAAAGGTCAGACTTTGGATACAGCAAGGATCCATCAGGAACAACTTGTAGAATAAGTATTGCAATAGGTCCTCCAACCAGGTGTGCTAGGCATGACATCACCTTATTGGGTTATAGAAAGACCAATGCTATGACTCTTGGAAAATGTTCCAACCATCATATCTAACAGAGTTTCAGATCTGGTTGGTGTCAGGATACCTCAGACTCAGGATGCCCGAGAAGAAAAGGTGTAACACAAACTAAAGCAAGGACATTTTAAGATTCTCGGGAAATGAACCATGGGAGCAAGTTCCGAAACCATAGTTCATCATTAAACCAAGGAGAGGAGGAGGAGGTGGCTGATGGACTCAGCGACATATCATCAAGATTTCCAAAAGATGGATTTCCACAATTATGTGAACAAGGAGATAACATTTGTCATATCAATTGATATAATGATGTATGCTCGAGGAAAAACATACACAAATAAACATTGGTTGAAAGGTGCGCCTGAAATATGGCCTTAGGTTGCATGATCAATGTTAGAATGGTGATTCAATAATCAATAGTCTAAGAACGAATTGTCGACCATTAACTTCAAAGCAATAGGGCTGCTAGAAGTATAGAATCCAAGCAGCATCGTCCACTTGTTGGTATCCCGGTTAAATTCAACATGGGGACCAAGAAAGAATGGTGATGGTGAAAAGTATCACTATACCAAGAATTCTTAAGAGGTGGAGCAATCCTTGCAACATCCTTGACATAAAGGACAATAATACTTCAAGATAGAACATAATACAAACTGGATAGCAAGTTGCATCCATAACATGAACAAGTTTGTGATGAAAAGAAGGTAAAGATGTTGACGATGGTAACTCAAATTACCAAGGGACGAGTATGGTACTTACCATCATGAAATCGATTGGTATCCTGGAAGGAGTCAAAATGTTGATGATGTTCACGGCAAATTTTGTCGAGAGGCTCCACGAAGATGTAATCGATCGGCGATGACATCAAGTCAAAGTAATGATGAAGCAATAGGTTAATGGAACCAAGGGTACGACACAAACTCCAAACCAAGCTTGCTGTTCAAAGCGAAATGCTATGATGAGGAAGATCGACGTAAGCTTAGCTCATCGTCAAAAATTGTGCTCCGGGAAGAAGGACCAGGTAGCACAGTTAAAATTTAGCACGATAAGGATATGGCCAATCAGGCTAGGAATGACTTGAAGGATTATTAAACTCATAAGCAACAAAAATTACTTAGAGTTATCGTATCGGAGCGCGGAATCAATTCACTTGTCGATGTTCTTGGTTGACGCCCCCGATTCAATCGTACAATAATCATGCACGCAACGTGTACGATCAAGATCAGGGACTCACGGGAAGATATCACAACACAACTCTAAAAACATAAATAAGTCTTACAAGCATCATAATACAAGCCAGGGGCCTCGAGGGCTCGAATACAGATGCTCGATCATAGACGAGTCAGCGGAAGCAACAATATCTGAGTACAGACATAAGTTAAACAAGTTTGACTTAAGAAGGCTAGCACAAACTGGAATACAGATCGAAAGAGGCGCAGGCCTCCTGCCTGGGATCCTCCTAAACTACTCTTGGTCGTCGGCGGCGGCCTGCACGTAGTAGTAGGCACCTCTGTTGTAGTAAGAGTCGTCGTCGACGGCGATGTCACGCTCCTGGGCTCCAGCATGTGGTTGCGACAACCGAGAAGAATGGAAAGGGGGAAAAGAGGGAGAAAAGCAACAGTGAGTACTCATCCAAAGTACTCGCAAGCAAGGATCTACACTACATATGCATGGGTATCTGTGTAAAGGGGCAATATAGGTGGACTGAACTGCAGAATGCCAGAATAAGAGGGGGATAGCTAGTCCTGTCGAAGACTACGCTTCTGGCAGCCTCCATCTTGCAGCATGTAGAAGAGAGTAGATGGTAAGTTCACCAAGTATCATCGCATAGCATAATCCTACCCGGCGATCCTCCCCTCGTCGCCCTGTATGAGAGCGATCACCGGGTTGTATCCGGCACTTGGAAGGGTGTGTTTTATTAAGTATCCGGTTCTAGTTGTCATAAGGTCAAGGTACAACTCCGGGTCGTCCTTTTACCGAGGGACGCGGCTATTCGAATAGATAAACTTCCCTGCAAGGTTGCACCACATAACCCAACACGCTCGATCCCCTTTGGCCAGACACACTTTCCTGGGTCATGCCCGGCCTCGGAAGATCAACACGTCGCAGCCCCACCTAGGCACAACAGAGAGTTCAGCACGCCGGTCTAAATCCTATGGCACAGGGGTCTAGGCCCATCGCCCATTACACACCTGCACGTTGCGAGGGCGGCCGGAAGCAGACCTAGCCCCCTTAATACAAGAGTAGGCTTACGGTCCAATCTGGCGCGCGCCGCTCAGTCACGGACGTCAAGAAGGCTTCGGCTGATACCACGATGTCGAGTGCCCATAACTGTTCCCGCGTAGTTGGTTAGTGTATATAGGCCAGTGGCGAGACTCAGATCAAATACCAAGATCTCGTTAAGCGTGTTATTTTAAAGTAACCGTGGACGCCGACCAGGGCCAGGCCCACCTCTCTCCTAGGTGGTCTCAACCTGCCCTGTCGCTCCGCCACAAAGTAACAGTCGGGGGCCGTCGGGAACCCAGGCCCACCTCTACCGGGATGGAGCCACCTGCCCCTTCAGCCCCCATCTCCGAACAGTATCATAAGTAATGTTACAGTATAAAGTATATAGCATATGCCCGTGATCACCTCCCGAAGTGATCATGGCCCAGTAGTATAGCATGGCAGACGGATAAGAGTGTAGGGCCACTGATGGAATACTAGCATCCTATACTAAGCATTTAGGATTGCAGGTAAGGGTAACAACTGTAGCAACAATGACAGGCTATGCAGCAGAATAGGATTAACCGAAAGCAGTAACATGCTGCGCTACTCTAATGCAAGCAGTAGAGAGAAGGAATAGGCGATATCTTGTGATCAAGGGGGGGGCTTGCCTGGTTGCTCTGGCAAGAAGGAGGAGTCGGTGATGTAGTCGTACTCAGTGGCATCAGCGCCGGTCTCGGGCACTACCGGAGAAGAAGAGGGGGGAAGAAACAGTAAATACGGAGCAAACAAAGCATCACAAAATATAACAGGGCCATACGCGGTGCCAAGGGTGATCTAACGCAGGGGTAGGTGATACCGGCGAAGTGGGAAAACATCCGGGAAAGTATCCCTGGTGTTTCGCGTTTTCGCACAGATGAACCGGAGGGGGAAAGTTGCATATTCGCTATGCTAGTGATGTGTGGCTGATGAACGGGCTACGTATTCAAATTCGTCTCGTCGTTCTGAGCAACTTTCATGTACAAAGTTTTTTCATCCGAGTTACGGTTTATTTTATATTAATTTATAAGGATTTAATCAATTTCTCACATTACTGCATTTAATTAAACTCGAGTTATTAAATAGCTATTTCGTTAAGTGCACCCAGTACTATACCCAGTCAGAGACTGATTGGTGGGTCCAGTGAACTGCTGACTCAGCAGTCAAAGCGGACCAGGTCAACATTGAATAGTGCAGGTGGGGGCCATCTGTCATTGGCTAGGGGATACACAGCCAGCACTTTGACTGGTCAAACCGGTCAAGATGGGGCATATGTCATAGACAGTAGCAATATTAACAAAGTTTATTTAAACTAATTAACTTAATTAGTAAGGGTGGGGCCTAGTGGTCAATGGGTCAAATTGCTAACAGATTTTTTAGAGTTAAACCTAATCGCTACAGTTGCATGGATCACTGTTAGTGGCCATCAAGATTATTTTAATTAGTCTGCTAATTATGCCCGTGATTAATTAGGTGTGGGTCCTGTTTGTCACTTACACATGGGTGGTGGATTAGAGTCTAGCTTAGCGGCTAATCCCGTGGGGTCCACCTATCGGTGGCCCATGGGACGGCTCGAACGGCCGGCCACACCGGTGAGGTAGAACAAGGCGGCGCCACGCGGGACCTCGCCGGAATCACCCCTCCGGCCACGAACGGGCACGTAGTTGGGCGTGTTCGACAGCGTGGGAGGTGTCGCGTCAGACGGTGGTCGTGACTGTCACCAGGGGGCCGGGAACGCTGACGGCAGGCGGCGGCCGGAGCTCAGCCTCTCGGAAAACGACGCCAGGGATGACCAAACCGAGCAAGGGGAGGGGGAAAACGGACGGCGGCTCACAGTGGAGCTGTAGGGATGGCAGCGGGCTCCTGGTGGTGCTTGAGGCAACGAGGCCAGCGGCGTGAATCCCGACGAGGTCGGGGAGGCGGTAGCAGCGAGCTTCAGGACGGAGCTCCAGGCGGCGACTTGGTGCTCCTCGGGCAGCGAGGCGGCATAGGAGGACGGACTTGGCGCCGGGGATGACGTGGATGCAGTCGGATCTGTCGGGGAACGTGAAGGGGCGGCAAAGGCCAGGCGGACTTGGCTGTTGGGGCGGCGGAGGTCAGGGCCAAAGGACGAGGATGGAGGGAGGAGTTGTGGGCGGCGACGTCGGGCATTTTGCGCCCCGATCCAGATCGGGGGGAGAGGGAGGGCTGCGGGGTGGGAGTGGGGGCGTGGGCAGCTAGGGTTCGGTCGCTCGGGGAGATAAGGGGGAATGGGGTGGGCCTCCTGGTGGCCTGGATGCCCAGTTGGGCCGAATGGCCCAGGGGGGAGGGGGCTTTGCCTTTCTTTTCTTTGGTTTCTATTTTCCTTTTATTTCTTTTCTGTTTTTTTTTATAGTTTTGTAAAATACCAAAGTTGTACCTAATTTAGTTTTAATAAACATGCCACTGCCCCAATAGTTTTGGGAAATTAAATAACTTAGTTAATATTTTATTAATTGAAAAAGGCATTTATTTATTTGTTTTTGTTATTATTTTGTTTATTTTTGAGCATCTAACTATTTTATCAAAATGTGGTTTCTCCACCATAAATACTCATGATTTATTTGACCCATCTTGAACATTTTAGTTTTAACTTTTGAAAACCTTATTTGTTTGACTTGATTTTGAATTTGACTTTGAACGAGATTTGAATCATCATGAGATTAGCAACAGTAATCGTGGTGACGTGGCCTCATTAGCAGGGATTACTATAGCTTAATTATCCGGGCGTCGCAGTTAGTATGAATTCTTTGAATACCCATGATGCTAATGATATGCAAAGCCACAAGCTTGGGGAAGCTATGTTAGATGAAGATGATATTTTTTGTCCCCCAAGCTTTGATGAGCAAATTTACTATGATGAAAGCATGCCTCCTATCTATGATGATTATTGTGATGACACGTATGCTATAAAGAATAATGATAACCATGAAACTTATCATCTTGATCTTAATTTTCAATCACATGATAGTTTTTTTGTTGAGTTTGCTCCCACTACTATTGATGAGAATAAATTTGCTTATGTGGAGAGTAGTAAAATTTCTATGCAAGTAGATCATGAAAAGAATGCTTTATGTGCTGGTTATATGGTTGAATTCATTCATGATGCTAGTAAAAATTATTATGAGGGAGGAACATATGCTTGTAGGAATTGCAATAATATCATGTTTCCTCTCTATGTGTTGAAAATCTTGAAGCTATGCTTGTTTTTCCTTCCTATGCTAGATGATTATTGTTCCCATAAGTTGTTTGCTCACAAAATCCCTGTGCATAGGAAGTGGGTTAGACTTAAATGTGCTAGTCATATTCTTCATGATGCTCTCTTTATGTTTCAATTCTTATCTTTTATGTGAGCATCATTGAAATCATCATGCCTAGCTAGGGGCGTTAAACGTTAGCGCTTGTTGGGAGGAAACCCAATTTTATTTTAGTTTCTTGCTTTTTGGTTCTGTTTAGGAATAAATAATCCATCTAGCTTCTGTTTAGATGTGGTTTTGTGTTTTAGTTAGTGTTTGTGCCAAGTAGAACCTTTGGGAAGACTTGGGTGAAGTCTTTATGATCATGCTGTAAAAAACAGAAACTTTAGCGCTCACGAGATTAGCTAAACAATTTTACTGGAGAGTGATATTTAGTTGATTCTTTTTGAAGATGATTACTAGACAAATTCCTCAGGTCCACCAATTTATTTTAGAATTTTTGGAGTTCCAGAAGTATACGTTTGATACAGATTACTACAGACTGTTCTGTTTTTGACAGATTCTGTTTTTCGTGTGTTGTTTGCTTATTTTGATGAATCTATGGCTAGTAAAATAGTTTATAAACTATAGAGAAGTTGGAATACAGTAGATTTAACACCAATACAAATAAAGAATGAGTTCATTAAAGTACCTTGAAGTGGTTTTTGTTTTCTTTCGCTAACGGAGCTTACGAGTTTTCTGTTGAGTTTTGTGTTGTGAAGTTTTCAAGTTTTGGGTAAAGATTCGATGGACTATGGAATAAGGAGTGGCAAGAGCCTAAGCTTGGTGATGCCCAAGGCACCCCAAGGTAATATTCAAGGACAACCAAGAGCCTAAGCTTGGGGATGCCCCGGAAGGCATCCCCTCCTTCGGCTTCGTTCATCGGTAACTTTACTTGGAGCTATATTTTTATTCACCACATGATATGTGTTTTGCTTGGAGCGTCATTTTATTTTCTTTAGCTTTGCTTGCTGTTTGAATAAAATCCCAAGATCTGAAATTCTTAAATGTTAGAGAGTCTTCACATAGCTACATAATTATTTAACTACTCATTGATCTTCACTTATATCTTTTTGGAGTAGTTTGTCATTTACTCGTGTGCTTCACTTATATCCTATGAGTAAATGGTTGAATGAATTGAATATCATAAATATGAAATTATATATGTTTCATATGCTTATTCCATGGGGAGTAATGACTTTACATATAAGAAGTAGAGGTGGTAAATTTATTGAAGGTTAGCAAACATTGTATTGGTCACTTGAATAATTCATGAAAGAATATTGAAGGAAGAGAGAATTCACATATAAATATACTATCTTGGACATCTTTTGCAATTGTGAGCACTCATTAAAATATGACATGCTAAAAGGTTGATGTTGGACAAGGAAGACAACGTAATGGGTTATGTTTTCTTATATCCGAAATAAAGTATATTGTCATGGATCGCCCAACACGTTGAGCTTGCCTTTCCCCCTCATGCTAACCAAATTCTTTGCACCAAGTAGAGATACTACTTGTGCTTCCAAACATCCCTTAAACCAGTATTGCCATGAGAGTCCGCCATACCTACCTATGGATTGAGTAAGATCCTTCAAGTAAGTTGTCATCGGTGCATGCAATAAAAATTGCTCTCTAAATATGTATGATCTTTTAGTGTGGAGAAAATAAGCTTTATACGATCATTGTGATATGGAAGAAATAAAAGCGACGGACTGCACAATAAAGGTCCCTATCACAAGTGGCAATATAAAGTGACGTTCCCTCGCATTAAGATTTTGTGCATCCAATTGTAAAGGCGCATGGCAACCTCTGCTTCCCTCTGCGAAGGGCCTATCTTTTATTATTGTCTTTTACCTTATGCAAGAGTCATGGTGATCTTCACCTTCCCTTTTTACACTTTATCCTTTGGCAAGCACCTTGTGTTGGAAAGATTCTAATATATATATATCCAATTGGATGTAAGGCATCATGAACTATTATTGTTGACATTACCCTTGAGGTAAAAGGTTGGGAGGCGAATCTATAAGCCCCTATCTTTCTCTGTGTCTGATTAAAACTTTGGACCCATAAATATCGCGTGAGTGTTAGCAATTGTGAAAGACTAAATGATAGTTGAGTATGTGGAGTTTGCTAAATCAAAGCTCTGACATAGACTCTTCCTGAAAATAAGATGAATTGTAATTGTTTGATGACTAATAACACGGTTTGTTGGTTTTCAAGAAAGTTTATGACCTATACTTTAACATGTGAATAGCTTGTTACTTGATCATGAGAACTCCTATGAGTTGAGCTAATGTTGATATATAATGATGCTAGAAAAGGTGATTGAAATTATCATTGATCAAACTTGTGCACCTGCTAGCATTCACACTTCATAAATTATTTCTTTTATCATTTACCTACTCGAGGATGAGCAGGAATTAAGCTTGGGGATGCTGATACGTCTCCAACGTATCTACAATTTATGAAGTATTCATGCTATTATATTATCCATCTTGGATGTTTAATGGGCTTTACTATGCACTTTTAAGTTATTTTTGGGACTAACTTATTAACGCAGAGCCCAGTGTCAGTTTCTGTTTTTTCCCTTGTTTCAGTGTTTCGCAGAAAAGGAATATCAAACGGAGTCCAAACGGAATGAAACCTTCGGGAGAGTTATTTTTGGAACGGAAGCAATCCAGGGGACTTGGAGTGCACGTAAGGGAAGCAACGAGGAAGGCACGAGGCAGGGGGCGCGCCCACCCCCCCTGGGCGCGCCCTCCACCCTCGTGGGCCCCTCGTGGCTCCCCTGACCGACTTCTTTCGCCTATATATATCAATATACCCTAAAACCATCGGGGAACAGAATAGATCGGGAGTTCCACCGCTGCAAGCCTCTGTAGCCACGAAAAACCAATCGGGACCCTGTTCCGGCACCCTGCCGGAGGGGGGATCCCTCACCGGTGGCCATCTTCATCATCCCGGCGCTCTCCATGACGAGGAGGGAGTAGTTCACCCTCAGGGCTAAGGGTATGTACCAGTAGCTATGTGTTTCATCTCTCTCTCTCTTTCTCGTGTTCTTGAGGTGGTACGATCTTGATGTATCGCGAGCTTTGCTATTATAGTTGGATCTTATGATGTTTCTCCCCCTCTACTCTCTTGTAATGGATTGAGTTTTCCCTTTGAAGTTATCTTATCGGATTGAGTCTTTAAGGATTTGAGAACACTTGATGTATGTCTTGCATGTTCTTATCTGTGGTGACAATGGGATATTCACGTGATCTACTTGATGTATGTTTTGGTGATCAACTTGCGGGTTCAGTGACCTTGTGAACTTATGCATAGGGGTTGGCACACGTTTTCGTCTTGACTCTCCGGTACAAACTTTGGGGCACTCTTTGAAGTTCTTTGTGTTGGTTGAATAGATGAATCTGAGATTGTGTGATGCATCGTATAATCATACCCACAGATACTTGAGGTGACATTGGAGTATCTAGGTGACATTAGGGTTTTGGTTGATTTGCGTCTTAAGGTGTTATTCTAGTATGAACTCTAGGATAGATCGAACGGAAAGAATAGCTTCGTGTTATTTTACTACGGACTCTTGAATAGATCGATCAGAAAGAATAACTTTGAGGTGGTTTCGTACCCTACAATAATCTTTTCGTTTGTTCTCCGCTATTAGTGACTTTGGAGTGACTCTTTGTTGCATGTTGAGGGATTGTTATATGATCTAATTATGTCATCATTGTTGAGAGAACTTGCACTAGTGAAAGTATGAACCCTAGGCCTTGTTTCGAAGCATTGCGATACCTTTTTGCTCACTTTTATCGCTTTTTACCTTGCTGTTTTTATATTTTCAGATTACAAAAACTTATATCTACCATCCATATTGCACTTGTATCACCATCTCTTCGCCGAACTAGTGCACCTATACAATTTACCATTGTATTGGGTGTGTTGGGGACACAAGAGACTCTTTGTTATTTGGTTGCAGGGTTGCTTGAGAGAGACCATCTTCATCCTACGCCTCCCACGGATTGATAAACCTTAGGTCATCCACTTGAGGGAAATTTGCTATTGTCCTACAAACCTCTGCACTTGGAGGCCCAACAACGTCTACAAGAAGAAGGTTGTGTAGTAGACATCATGTACCGGGATGTGCAATGATCTAGCGTAGCAATGACATCAAAAAACGGACAAGCCAGGAAAACATCATGCTAGCTATCTTACGATCATGCAAAGCAATATGACAATAAATGCTCAAGTCATGTATATGATGAAGATGGAAGTTGCATGGAAATATATCTCAGAATGGCTATGGAAATGCCATGATAGGTAGGTATGGTGGCTGTTTTGAGGAAGATATAAGGAGGTTTATGTGTGATAGAGCGTATCGTATCACGGGGTTTGGATGCACCGGTGATACGTCTCCAACGTATCTATAATTTTTGATTGCTCCATGCTATATTATCTTCTGTTTTGGACATTATTGGGCTTTATTATTCACTTTTATATTATTTTTGGGACTAACCTATTAACCGGAGGCCCAGCCCAGAATTGCTGTTTTTTTTGCCTATTTCAGAGTTTCGCAGAAAAAGAATATCAAACAGAATGAAACCTTCGGGAACGTGATTTTCGGAACGAACATGATCCAGGAGACTTGGACCCTACGTCAAGGAAGCTTCCAGGAAGCCACGAGGTAGGGGGGCGCGCCTACCCCCCTGGGCGCTCCCTCCACCCTCGTGGGCCCCACGTTGCTCCACCGACATACTCCTTCCTCCTATATATACCTACGTACCCCCAAACGATCAGATATGGAGCCAAGAACCTAATTCCACCGCCGCAACCTTCTGTACCCACGAGATCCCATCTTAGGGCCTGTTCCGGAGCTCCGCCGGAGAGGGCATCGATCACGGAGGGCTTCTAGATCAACACCATAGCCTCTTCGATGAAGTGTGAGTAGTTTACCTCAGACCTTCGGGTCCATAGTTATTAGCTAGATGGCTTCTTCTCTCTTTTTGGATCTCAATACAATGTTCTCCCCCTCTCTCGTGGAGATCTATTCGATGTAATCTTCTTTTGCGGTGTGTTTGTTGAGACCGATGAATTGTGGGTTTATGATCAAGTTTATCTATGAACAATATTTGAATCTTCTGAATTATTTTATGTATGATTGGTTATCTTTGCAAGTCTCTTTGAATTATCAGTTTGGTTTGGCCTACTAGATTGATCTTTCTTGCAATGGGAGAAGTGCTTAGCTTTGGGTTCAATCTTGCGGTGTCTTTTCCCAGTGACAGTAGGGGTAGCAAGGCACGTATTGTATTATTGCCATCGAGGATAACAAGATGGGTTTTTTTTATCATATTGCATGAATTTATCCCTCTACATCATGTCATCGTGCTTAAGGCGTTACTCTGTTCTTATGAACTTAATACTCTAGATGCATGCTGGATAGCGGTCGATGTGTGGAGTAATAGTAGTAGATGCAGGCAGGAGTCGGTCTACTTGTCACGGACGTGATGCCTATATACATGATCATACCTAGATATTCTCATAACTATGCTCAATTCTGTCAATTGCTCAACAGTAATTTGTTCACCCACCGTAAAATACTTATGCTCTTGAGAGAAGCCACTAGTGAAACCTATGGCCCCCGGGTCTATCTTCATCAGATTAATCTTCCAACACTTAGTTATTTCCTTTGCCTTTTATTTTACTTTGCATCTTTATCATAAAATACCAAAAATATTATCCTATCATATCTATCAGATCTCACTCTCGTAAGTGACCGTGTAGGGATTGACAACCCCTTATCGCGTTGGTTGCGAGGATTTATTTGTTTTGTGTAGGTGCGAGGGACTCGCGCGTAGCCTCCTACTGGATTGATACCTTGGTTCTCAAAAACTGAGGGAAATACTTATGCTACTTTGCTGCATCACCCTTTCCTCTTCAAGGGAAAACCAACGCAGTGCTCAAGAGGTAGCAACCGGCGAAGTTTGCGCCAACTCTCGAGGTGAGAAAGGGCAATGCACGGTACCGAAGAGGCTAGCAATGATGGAAAGGTGAGAGTGCGTATAATCCATGGACTCAACATTAGTCATAAAGAACTCATATACTTATTGCAAAAGTTTATTAGCCCTCGAAGCAAAGTACTACTACGCATGCCCCTAGGGGGATAGATTGGTAGGAAAAGACCATCGCTCGTCCCTGACCGCCACTCATAAGGAAGACAATCAATAAATACCTCATGCTCCAACTTCGTTACATAACGGTTCACCATACGTGCATGCTACGGGACTTGCAAACCTCAACACAAGTATTTCTAAATTTCACAATTACTCAACTAGCACGACTCTAATATCACCACCTTTATATCGCAAAACTATTGCAAGGAATCAAACATATCATATTCAGTGATCTACAAGTTTTATGTAGGATTTTTATGACTAACTACGTGAATGACCAATTCCTGTCATCTCTCTAAATAGATATAAGTGAAGCAAGAGAGTTTAATTATTTCTACAAAAGATATGCCCACGCTCTAACAAATATAAGTGAAGCAAAAGAGCATTCTACAAATGGCAGTTTTCTATGTGAAGAGAAACAGGCAATCCAAACTTCAAATGATATAAGTGAAGCACATGAAGCATTCTATAAAGCCATACTCAAAAGATAAAAGAGAATTCTATAAGTCAACCAAGGACTATCTCATACCAGCATGGTGCATAAAAGAAAAATGAAAACTAAATGAAAAAGACGCTCCAAGATTTGCACATATCGCATGAACGAAACGAATCTGAAAACATACCGATACTTGTTGAAGAAAGAGGGGATGCCTTCCGGGGCATCCCCAAGCTTAGACGTTTGAGTCTCCTTGAATATTTACTTGGGGTGCCTTGGGCATCCCCAAGCTTGAGCTCTTGCCTCTCCTTCTTCTCCTCACATCAAGACCTTCTCGATCATCGAACACTTCATCCACACAAAACTTCAACAGCAAACTCGGTAAGATCCGTTAGTATAATAAAGCAAATCACTACTCTAAGTACTGTTTCAAACCAATTCATATTTTGTTTTTGCATTGTAGCTACTGTAATATAAATTTTCCATGGCTTAATCCACTGATAGGAATTGATAGTTTCATCAAAACAAGCAAACTATGCATCAAAACAGAATCTGTCTAAAACAGAACAGTCTGTAGCAATCTGAACATTCACCATACTTCTGGTACTTAGACAATTCTGCCAAAATTAGGAAAATTAAATAATCTGTATAGAAATACAATGCAAAAAATTTCAGAACCTTTTGACGTTCCAGTAAAAAATGAAAAATCGCACACTACAGCCAAAGTTTCTGTCCTGCACCGTACAAACCAACAAGCATTGTAAACATCCTAAAGTCAAACCCTGGCACATTATTTTTATAATACAATGGAACTGTTCAAGGGGATAATTATTTTTATTGAAAATTTTCTTTAATTAAGATTCACAAAGTTTCCGTGAGGATGAACAAAGTTCAAGGAGCTCTCCCACTTCAACAATGCTTGTCTCTCTCACTTTCACTTTCCTTTTTGAAAAGTTTTGGGTTCCCCTCTTTATTTTTTTGTTTTTAAACTATATAAAAGCACTCAACAGAAATAAATGACTCTCTAAAACTTCCGGGTTGTCTCCCCGGCAACGGCGCCAGAAAAAGGTCTTGATAACCTACAAGTATAGGGGATCAATTGTAGCCTCTTTCGATAAGTAAGAGTGTCGAACCCAGCGAGGAGCTAAAGGTAGAACAAACATTCCCTCAAGTTCTATCGACCACCGATACAACTCTACGCACGCTTAACGTTCGCTTTACCTAGAACAAGTATAAAACTAGAAGTACTTTGTAGGTATTTTTGGATAGGTTTGCAAGATAATAAAGAGCACGTAAATAAAAAGTAGGGGATGTTTAGATAAATACACAACTGAATTAGTTTTAGTAGAGAGCTTTTTGTCACGAGAAAGTTATTTGTCCCTAGGCAATCGATAACTAGACTGGTAATCGTTATTGCAATTTTATATGAGGGAGAGGCATAAGCTAACATACTTTCTCTACTTGGATCATATGCACTTATGATTGGAACTCTAGCAAGCGTCCGCAACTACTAAAGATCATTAAGGTAAAACCCAACCATAGCATTAAAGTATAAAGTCCTCTTTATTCCCATACGCAAACAACCTACTTACTTGGGTATGTGCTTCTGTCACTCACCCCACCCACCATAAGCAAATCATGAACATATTGCAAACCCTACAGCGGGGATCCCTCACGCTTGCGCGACACGGAGAGCACCATAGGACAGCACCAATAATAAAACATGCAACTCAAACCAATCACGATCATCAATTAACTCATAGGACAAAATGGATCTACTCAATATATAGCGTTGAGCACCATGTTTAAGTAGAGATTATAGCGGGTAAAAGAGGGGATACACCACTGCATAGAGGGGGGAAGAGTTGGTGATGATGGCGGTGAAGTTGTTGGTGAAGATTGCGGTGATGATGATGGCCCCCGGTGGCACTCCGGCGCCATCGAAAGTGAGGGGGAGAGGGGGGGCCCTCCTTCTTCTTCTTCCTTGAACTCCTCCCTAGATGGGAGAAGGGTTTCCCCTCTGGTCCTTGGTCTCCATGGCGTGGGAGGGGCGAGAGCCCCTCCGAGATTGGATCTGTCTCTCTGTCTCTCTCTGTTTCTGCATTGTGGGATTGTGCCCTTTCACCGTTTCTTATATATCCGGAGATCCGTAACTCCGATTGGATTGAAACCTTCGCCAAGATTTTTTCCCAAAAATTAGCTTTCTTGCGGCCAAAGAAGAGCAGCAACCGCCCTACGGGGTGCCCACGAGGGTCAGGGGCGCGCCCAGGGGGGCAGGCACGCCCCCTGCCTCGTGGCCCCCTCGGGCATCGTCTCGCGTTGATTATTCTTCCCATATTTCACAAATATTCCAAAAATATTCTCCGTCCGTTTTTATCCCGTTTGGACTCCGTTTGATATGGGGTTTCTGCGAAACATAAAACATGCAACAAACAGGAACTGGCACTGGGCACTTGATCAATACGTTAGTCCCAAAAATAGTATAAAAAGTTGCCAAAAGTATATGAAAGTTGTATAATATTGGCATGGAACAATCAAAAATTATAGATACGACGGAGACGTATCAGATACTTGAGGTGACATTGGAGTATCTAGGTGACATTAGGGTTTTAGTTGATTTGTGTCTTAAGGTGTTATTCTAGTACGAACTCTAGGATAGATCGAACGAAAAGAATAGCTTCGTGTTATTTTACTACGGACTCTTGAATAGATCGATCAGAAAGAATAACTTTGAGGTGGTTTCGTACCCTACAATAATCTCTTCGTTTGCTCTCCGCTATTAGTGACTTTGGAGTGACTCTTTGTTGCATGTTGAGGGATAGTTATATAATCCAATTATGTTATTATTGTTGACAGAACTTGCACTAGTGAAAGTATGAACCCTAGGCCTTGTTTCCTAGCATTGCAATACCGTTTACGCTCACTTTTATCATTAGTTACCTTGCTGTTTTTATATTTTGAGATTACAAATACTCATATCTATCATCCATATTGCACTTGTATCACCATCTCTTCGCCGAACTAGTGCACCTATACAATTTACCATTGTATTGGGTGTGTTGGGGACACAAGAGACTCTTTGTTATTTGGTTGCATGGTTGGTTGAGAGATACTATCTTCAACCTACGCCTCCCACGGATTGATAAACCTTAGGTCATCCACTTGAGGGAAATTTGCTACTGTCCTACAAACCTCTGCACCTGGAGGCCCAACAACGTCTACAAGAAGAAGGTTGCGTAGTAGACATCAAGCTCTTTTCTGGCGCCGTTGCCGGGGAGGTGAGTGCTTGAAGGTATATCTTTAGATCTTGCAATCGAATCTTTTTGTTTCTTGTTTTATCACTAGTTTATTCTATAAAAGAAAACTACAAAAAAATGGAATTGAGGGTGCCTCATATGCTTCATCTTTTTAATGTCTTCCGTGAAAATAAGCATTCCGATAAGTGTGCTCAATTGTTAGAGGAAGAATGCATTAAAATGTTTGGAAATAAATTTTGAATGATGAGCATGATTGCAATGTTGTTAGTATGAATTCTTTGAATACCCATGATGCTAATGATATGCAAAGCCACAAGCTTGGAGATGCTATGTTTGATGAAGATGATATGTTTAGTCCCCCAAGTTTTGATGAGCAAATTTATTATGATGAAAGCATGCCTTCTATTTATGATGATTATTGTGATGACACGTATGCTACAAAGAATAAATATAACCATGAAACTTGTCATCATGATTTTATTTTTCAATTGGATTATGCTTCACATGATAGTTATTTTGTTGAGTTTGCTCCCACTACTATTGATGAGAATGAATTTGCTTATGTGGAGAGTAGTAAAATTTCTATGCAAGTAGATCATGAAAACAATGCTTTATGTGCTGGTTATATGGTTGAATTCATTCATGATGCTACTGAAAATTATTATGAGAGAGGATCATATGCTTCTACATACTGCAAGAATATCAAGTTTCCTCTCTATGTGTTGAAATTTTTTAAGTTATGCTTGTTTTGCCTTCCTATGCTAGTTGATTATTGTTCACATAAGTTGTTTGCTCACAAAATCCCTATGCATAGGAAGTGGGTTAGAATTAAATGTGCTAGTCATATTCTTCATGATGCTCTCTTTATGTTTCAATTCTTATATTTTATGTGAGCATCATTGAAATCATCATGCCTAGCTAGGGGCGTTAAACGTTAGCGCTTGTTGGGAGGCAACCCAATTTTATTTTTGTTCTTTGCCTTTTGCTCCTGTTTAGTAATAAATAATTCATCTAGCCTCTGTTTAGATGTTGTTTTATGTTTAATTTAGTGTTTGTGCCATGTGGAACCTTTGGGAAGACTTGGGTGAAGTCTATGCAATCTTGCTGTAAAAAACTGAAACTTTTGCGCTCACGAGATTAGCTGCCATTTTTTACTGGAGAGTGCTTTTAGGTTGATTCTTTTTGAAGATGATTAATAGAAAAATTCCTCACGCCACCAATTTATTTCAGAATTTTTGGAGTTCCAGAAGTATTCGAACAAATCAGATTGCTACAGACTGTTCTGTTTTTGACAGATTCTGTTTTCATTGTGTTGTTTGCTTATTTTGATGAATCTATGAGTAGTATCGGAGGGTATGAACCATAGAGAAGTTTGAATACAGTAGATATTACACCAATATGAATTTAGAATGAGTTCACAACAGTACCTAAGTGATGATTTATTTTCTTATACTAACGGAGCTTACGAGTTTTCTGTTGAGTTTTGTGTTGTGAAGTTTTCAAGTTTTGGGTAAAGATTCGATGGACTATGGAATAAGTAGTGGCAAGAGCCTAAGCTTGGGATGCCCAAGGCACCCCCAAGGTAATATTCAAGGACAACCAAGAGCCTAAGCTTGGGGATGCCCCGGATGGCATCCCCTCTTTCGTCTTCGTTCATCGGTAACTTTACTTGGAGCTATATTTTTATTCACCACATGATATGTGTTTTGCTTGGAGCGTCATTTTATTTTGTTAGTATTTGCTTTCTGTTATTTAGAATAATGTTTTGCATCTCTATTTTCAATAAAAATGTCAAGGATAGCCTTTACCATGCTTATTTTGCAAGTATACATGTTGTTGTTTCAAAACAGAAAGTTTACCGATGTTGCAAAAATTCCCTAGAAAAGTCAGAATATGATAAAATGTTGAAACTTTTTGCATATTGAGCTCTGGTAAATTTTATACAGTGTGGTAGAATTTCATAATGCTTGGAGTTAGGGAAGTATGATGAATCTTGCATTCTTTACAGACTGTACTGTTTTGGCAGATTTCTGTTATGTTTGCATTGTTTGCATATGTTTGCTTGTTTAATGATTCTATTTGAGGATAGGAGTATTAAATATGCAGAGGCATTTAGTATGCAATGTTGAATAATAATTTTAGTGATTTGTTACAGTAGAAATTGATAAGGTTTTTGCATTGGTTTATACTAACTTATCTCACGAGTTCTTGTTGAGTTTGGTGTGGATGAAGCTTTCGAGATTTAGGAAACTGTGATATGAGAGGAATTAAGGAGACACAAAAGCTCAAGCTTGGGGATGTCCAAGGCACCCCAAGATAATATTTCAAGAAGTCTCAAGCATCTAAGCTTGCGGATGCCCCGGTAGCACTACAAAAAAAATACACTTCCGTGATGATACGTGTTTGTCACAGTAGGTCGCGTTTTCTGTCATGCATGTACATCCATGACAAATTTATGACAGAATCAAGATAGTCATACCTGTGCTGTCGTAGAAGTGTTCCATGACATTGCCAAAATTATCATCACGGAAGTGTCCACTTCCATGACGATAAATCGCGCGTCACAGAAGTGCTTTCGTCAAGGGTGACCGACACGTGGCATCCACCGTAACGGAACGTCGTTAAGCTATCGGGTCGGGTTTTGGATCCGATAACCCGTTAACAGCCGCGACCAATGGGGATTTTCCACGTGTAAAATCATCATTGGCTAGAGGAAACACGTGTCGGCTCATCGTTGGGACAGATGTCATCCACTCATTGGACAGAAGGCGCCTATGATACGTCGACACGTGGCACGGCCCATCAAGTTTAAATGGGCCGGCCCAACTAAAGGCCCGCAAGATTTTGCGGACCATAATGGGCCGGCCCAGCTAAAGGCCCATGAGATTTTGCGGACCATAATGGGCTGGCCCAGCTAAAGGCCCACAAGATTTCGCGGGCCATAATGGGCCGGCCCAGGTAAAGGCCCACAAGATTTTTGTGTGACATAATGGGCCGGCCCAGGTAAAGGCCCACAAAATTCTTGCGGATCATGATGGGCCGGCCCAGCTAAAGGCCCACGAGATTTCGCCGACACTAATGGGACGGCCTAGCTATAGGCCCACAAGATTTTGAGGACCCTAGTAGGCCGGCCCATTAACTGGCTGCCATGTTTTGGGCCAAATGCCGGCCCATATTTGATCTGGTCCATTAATGGCCTGCCACGTTCCGGGCCTAATAATGGCCCATATGAGATCCGGCCCATTAAAAGCCTCCCACGTTCTGGGCCAAATCACGGCCCATATCAGGTCCGGCCCTTTAAGAGGCTTTGGCCTCAATTATGGCCCATATCAGATTGGGCCCGTTAACTGGACGCTATGCTTTTGGGCCCACTTGCTAAAGGCATATTTAGTAATTCGGCCTGATATTAGTTTCGGCCTGTTAAGGGCCCGTTTAACATTTCGGCCCTATATTAATTTCGGCCTGTTAAAAGCCCGTCATATAGTTGGGCCTAACTACGGCCCGGTTTGCATCCGGCCTGCTCGCAGCCGATATCTGATTGGGCCAAACAAGGACCGAGACAATTTTGGCCTGTTAAAAGCCTGTGATTTGATTCGCACAATCATGGGTCGGGGTCCATTTCGGGCTGCTGCCGGCCCGTGAGCTGTTCGGCACGTTTCAGGCCCAACCTACTTCTCAGCCTCCTAAAAGCCCATTGAGTTTTCTTGCGAAAAGAGGGCCGGGGGTTACTCGGCCTATTAAAGGCCCAAATCTACTAGTGGGCCAGTTTGACGAGGCCCATGATGCGGATCATACATCGTGATTGCATGACGGCCCGATTATGTACCGTAATTTTACGGTTTGGCCGATTTACTGCGAAGACAGGATATATATACAGTAAAATAACTGCAGCATCGTGAATAAGAAAAAACCTAGACTATACAATAAAGAAATTACGGCATATTACATCCACTGGGCATCAAAGTTCGCCACTATGATAATAAAGCACAAGCAGACAGCAGATTACATACACTGGGCATCAAAGATCGCCACCAGTGCAAATAAACACGCCGACAAAATAATATACAAAACCGACAGCACTTCAATAGAGTTCAAGAAAGCTTAGCCCTACTGGCGAGCTGCAGCGCAACCACCTGAGCAAGATGATGAGACTGCGCTTGTTCAACACTTATATCTTCCTCACTCTGAAAGATAAACAAGCAGACAGATGACAGGTTTTGCACATAAAAGTATCAGTGCTGACAATTCATCACATTTCTTACTGACGAATAAAGTGACACAGTTTAAAATTGCATTAACACAATATGGTATTATTCAGGTCAAGACATGGTAGGAAATGACATTGTGAAGGAGTTGGCAGCTTCACGACACCACTGGATTACAGATCAAGAACTCATAAGTATCAATGGTTAGTGTGCTGTCAATTTATCCCATTTCAGATTGGCAAATAAAGAGACGGTTTAAATAATAGTAGAATGATATGACATTGTTCATAGTTAAGACATTGCAGAATATGGCATTGTGTTGTAGTGGGTAGGTTCACCACACCACTGGATTACGGATGAAGAACAGAAGCATACATGCGGTGCAAAAGAAGATCACTTGCTCTGTATAGTTTAATTTACATGGTATGAAGAAGGAACTTGGTTGTACAACTGAAAACTTAAATTGAGAAGGACAAACTTTTGTTTATGAACTACATAATAAACTTTAAACATGCGATTTGATGCAAACACCAAAAATAAACAGCTGTTGCAGTCATGCCTAACCAAATATACACAATAAAGTTTAAAGGCTTGAGAAGGACAAACTTACATTACTGGTGAAGACAGGCTCTATAAAGCCCTTGTCCATGCTGATGGGGGGCAATTCAAGAAGTTTACCACAGAATCTTCTTCATAAGCATTGCCTTTATTCTACATTTTGTTAAGAGTAAATATAGATGTGATAATATACGAAAAAATGGAGAATATTTAAGATAAGATGAAGAGTGATGCTACATAACCAAGTAGCTATAAATGTATGTGCAGCGGTACAGGCAAAAGGCACAGCCAAGAGCAATGCACAGCTAAACTTCTTCAGTACCAACCTTATGGTAAGAGTAAATATAGATCTGATGTGTAGAAAATGGAGGGCAAAGGAAAATAAGCTGCAGAGTGATGGTACATGAACAACTACCTGTCAATATAAGTACACTGATAAAGGACAGCATGTACTTACAAGAACAATGCAGAGCTAAAAAAATCATTGGCATTGGATATATTCTACACTAATGTAACCATTCATACAGATCAGATAATTTGGAGCGAACAATTGATAAGCAAGCTATCATGCATACTGCTGTCACATAATGAACAAGGTATGTATGCAAGTACAGTGATACAGGACAACAGGTACTAACAAGAGCAAAGCAGCGGGCAGCATATTTGCGATATCCTGTCGTTCTTTTCAAACCAGAATTCTTCTTCGAGCAGATTTCCTGCAAAAAAGATCCGTAAGGCACATGCGGAAAAGTAGAAGTTCAAATTGTCATTTGATTTCATAGACAGTACCTCATCCTGGGAACGAGACCACTGCATAACAAGGTTTTTCCATTCAATTTCTTCTAAATTTAGCACAGGAGACTTCACCGGAAATTCGTTTATAGACTTGCCATCAAAGTGTGATTTCCTCAGGTAACACCGATACTGCTGCAATGCTTCCTTGAAAAGCACAAGCAAGCTTTGCTCGTCATGACTATCCAGATTGACCCTCGCCTAGTTACAACAATGTAATGTAAATCATTGATGTGTTCGATCAGCAGAAAACAGGAAAATAATAACCATGAATAATAGCACTTACACATAAGTTGGACAGGAAGATGTGAAAATGGTGTTTGTCTTCACTATAATCTTCCCATGATGGGAATATATGCACGTAGTCCCTAACAACATTGAAAGCATGTCTTTTAAACTGGGAATAAATGGAATGGGGTTCCAATCTGCAGGAATTGGCCGTCTCTGCAGTTGGGATAGGTCTTCGGCCGGTGGACTTGCTGTACTTTTTGCTGGAGTGGGATTTTTCTGTGGTACAGCTGGTGCTATGGCAAATGAAATCGGTATACCTTTTGCTGGAGTGCAGGTCCTGTGTGGTGGGGCTAGTGGTGTGGCTAGTGAAGTATGGGTACAGTCTGCTGGAGTCGGTCCTACGTTTAGTGTCACTGATTGTACAGCCAATATAAGTGGGGCGTTGTCTGATTTCTCCGGCACCACCACGTTTTTCAAGGACTTTGCTGGTGCTCCTTCAGGTTCGGCAATCACCCTCTTCCTTTTTGATGTCTGATGCACAAGAACAGCATTTGAGTGAAAAAACATGGTATGATGACAGATGGAATATGTATTGATAATGAATGGGCATGGCATCTCGAGTTATATGATGAGTAAACTAAGCAGATGGCGGTGCAACAAAGTAGAAGAAATGCAAGACAACATATGCAAGATACGCGCAATCAATAAAACCTTGCCAAATTAGAACAGACACCTTGATGGTTGAACAGGACAGGCCATCTGCCTTTGACTCCTCGAGGTTAGAATAGTCATTAGGATGATATTCTGAACAAGAATCAACAGGTGGGGAGCGTATGAGTTTCATTGCTTCCAGAATGGCACTCAATGCCTTGGTGCTAATTTTGTAAGTCATTACAGTGTTCCACAATATTCTTCTGATGCGCGGATTCTGATATTCATTGTAATTGCATATAATATCTGAGAACCATGAAAACATAAATAGTTATGAGATTATCTTTGTAATGCAGATGATATTCTAATATAGGGGCGCCCCTGTAAACACTTCTGTGCTATCACTGGATTCTGATGAGAGAGCTCATGTGTGCTGTAATATGGTGCGTGCATTTATATAATCTGACACAAGTACACAAAAAAATAGGCTCCAGAAGTAAGGATAGCTGGCAGATGATAGGTTCATAATATACTATATAGAGAGCTTATTGCCAAACCATGATAACAAGAGCACACAACAACTAGGCAGATCATAGTGTACATAACAGGGGTACACCATAACCACGATATATAAATCGGGAAAGTGGAACTGGCTTGAAAATACGGTATTGTATTGCCGCTAGTAATTGAAAGCCTATCGATCACGTACAGGCCAGCTCTATCAGCTGTTGACTGCAGATGTACCTGCGCCCCTTCCTGACAAGGAACATACTGTACGTACTAAATACAGAATAAACAAAGAGGAACATGTTAAAGAACAGAAGAGGAAGCATATTCTTGAGGTTCCGCTTCATTGCATACAATGTTGGTTGCCCACTCATGATGAATCACAGCGCCCAAAGAAATGCAATTCCATGTTGTCTCTCTATATGTGGCAATTTTGAACAAGAGTCATTAGGATCATATTCTGAACAAGAATCAACAGGTGGGGAGCGTATGAGTTTCATTGCATCCAGCATGGCACTCAATGCCTTGGTGCCAATTTTGTAAGTCATTGCAGTGTTTAGCTTCAAGAGTGGACTGCTGCTAGTGCGACACAAAGCAGCTACACAGATCATAGTGTAGATATAACGGGGAAAACCGTAGGCATCAGAGTAAAATCAGCAAAGTGGAACTTGCTGGAATATATGTGCTAGTATTGACGGTACGGCTAGAAAGGCTTCGGATACCAGCGCTCTTCAAGTGAAGGTGCGGTACTGTTAATATCAGTGTTACTCTCAAAGGCGACACAGCTCCCCGCATTTCCTTGCTATTCTTATAGGATTCAAGTGGGCAGGTGACTACAAATCCTATTCCTATGTTTACAAGATCCTACAAATCAAAGAGGCTCAAAGTGTCCATCACAACCGACCGTATAGACCTCTACACTGCAAAAGTCCCTGCTCATCTTCAGTACAAGGAACATACTGTACCACTATCATACTCCCTCCGTTCCAAAATATAAGTCTTGGTAGAGATTTCCACTATGGATCACATACAGATGTATCCAGATACATTTTAGAGTGTAGATTCACTCATTTTGCTCCATATGTAGTCCATGGTGGAATCTATACAAAGACTTGTATTTAGGAACGGAGAGAGTACATATTAAAGAAGAACGGAAGAGGAACATGGTAAAGAAGAGCAAGCAGATTTTGGATAATAAAATGTTGGTTGCGCAGTGCCCACACATGATGAACCAGAGCGCATTAAGAATGCAACTCCCAGCTGTCTCTCGACCATTTCAGGCGGTTGGATGAAGATCCTACGTCTCCTAACCCATCTTCTTCCTCGACTCTGATTCTTCCCATACAGAACACCGCACGGGCTGCCGGCCGGACCACCGGCCCCCGCCGCCTGTGTTCCTCCACCACCCCCGCCCCAACCCCCACCCGCGTCGAGTTTTCTTCGTTCAGCGAGGCCCCACAACCACCCGAGCCCCTTCGTTTGCACCGGCGAACTCCGGCGAGCTCTGAAAAAATCGACTGACCCAATTTTGAAATTTAGTCTACTGTGATTTAACTAGTGTGGAATATAAAAGGGGAAAACCATAAGCATTGGGAGTATAGTGTTGAGTGTGCCATGGCAGATCTGAAGGTGCAAACCGGACAAAGGCAACTTCACAACCAAGACAAGAAATCAGAGTAAAGCAGTGGCGATCTATTTTCTTGCTGCGATAAATAAGTTGAGAATATACGAAAGAGTACCGCCTCTGGTGCGGCGCCGTGTACACATCTGCTGAGAATTTGACGGTGCTGCGGTAGCGATGGCTGTCGGCGGCGTGGAAGTAGATCTAGGAGGGTAGAAGGTGGCGGCGGGGCGCGGTGGACGAGACGGTCGTAGGAGCGGCGCCGGCAAGGTGGACGACGGCGGGGATGAAGCGAGAGGACGGGATGCAAGGATCCCGGTCCGAAGCCGTGGATGAGAGAGGTCGATCTCTTGTAATGGACGGCGGCGTCGGGGTATCAGCTCCGGCATGGTGGAGGAGGACGGCGGTGGATGGGGTGGCGGACGGAGGAGGGTGGGGTGGAGAGGGTGTTTTGGCGCCCACGGAGTACGAATGGGGAAAAGGGAGGTAGAGAGGAAGGGGGGAACCATGTATTCAGGGCGCGCTTGTCTCAAATGCGAGGAAATTTACAAACTTAGCCCCCGTTTCAAATTTTACTACATCACAGCAACATTAGTCGGTTGGGGATAGGACGGTAATCTCGCATACACCGAATATTTGCCGACGAGAGTTTGTTTTTGGCGCCCACCGTGTATGAATATGAATCGGGGAGGGAGTCGATTTCGGCCGAGGACACACTGTGTTTTGGTGCCCACCGTGTATGAATCCGGGTGAGAGGCGGTTACGTCACGTTTGGATGAAATTACAAACCTACCCCTATCGAAACCTATAGAAATCCAGCAGATAGGCTTTGCGTGGCAGGGATAGGCAGTAGTGATTTCCATCTCGCAGATTTTGGTTTCGGGCGGTTACTGCGACTTTCCCCGCTTCGTTCAAATTTTGCAGAGTGCACGTTTACCGTGCCAACTCAATTCGAATCCCGTTTGTATTCTATTTTTTTCGGGCGGGATCCATTTTCAATTGGAATTACATTCTATATACATCATTTTTTATATATACTTTCAAAAGCACAACACCATTTATACATAAATATGGTTTACAAATGGCATGATCTCAGATTCATAAGGTTGTATCCATCAATTTGGATTTTCAAATATTTGAAACCACTTTATGTTGAAATCCAATGTATGCATTCCTCGCTAACTGTCTCCAATTAATGTGTGTTTCATGCGGGTTTTTTTACTTCTCAAACATATATAATGTGTTTCACAAACGCAACATATAGTGTAATCCTGTTTAGACATTAATTGCATATAAAACATGCATTGTTTGTAATTGAAGAATCTATGGATCACCAATATTGATAAACTATACACGTGTGCCCAAATTCAAATGAATATGCATGTTTGATACACCAATTTGCGTTATGATATTATCGATGTCGTGATCTCCAGTTTAAATATTTGAATCCCCTTTAATCCAGATATTCGTCTCATATAGCTATCACTCATGCTTATATAGGACTATCTCTCTGGACCTATACGCGTTCATCGTCTCTCAGGTATCTCTCGTGCTACCTGTATGTCGACAATGATCTTTTATCTTCGTAACACACTGACGGTACTCTCTCCCTCGACCTTCATCACTCTATCTCTCTCTAAGTATATCTCGCTCCCTGCTATGTGTCTCTAACTATGATTCTCCATGTGGAATCTCTTTCTCTCACACAAACACAAAACTTTGTCTCCCGGGGTCTCATTTCTCTCTACTATTCCCATGTGTGCCACTCGCACACCCCTCATACAGAGATGTCTTTCGCTCCTTAGATATGAGAACCTATGACTCTTCCTCTTCAATGTCTCTTTCTCACACACAAACACAAACTCTGTCTCCCAGGGTCTCATATTTCTCCATTGTTCTCTTGTATGTCGCTCACACACACCCTCTCTCCCTAGAGATATCTTGCGTTCCCTCGTATGTCTCTCTAGCTATCACTCTCGTTGTGAAATATCTTTCTCTCTCGCAGACACAAAACTCCGTCTCTCTGGATCTCATTTCTCTCTGATATCTGTTTGTATGTGACTCACATGCACCCTCTCTCTATCTCTCTCACACCCACACACATAACCCAGCCTTCTGATCCACTCGACTCCTATCTCTAACGCACACTAGCTAGCATCTTTATCTTTCTATTTATCTGTTTCTCCATCAACCTTCTTTCTCGCCCTCACTCTTGATTCCTATCACGCACACTACATATGTTTATCTCTACATGCAGTCAAGTGCCCTCTCACACACATATATAACTTCACCCTTTGAACCACCCGACGGTCATCTCCAACACCCAAACTAGCGGATGTCCCTCTAGCTAGCATCTCCATCTCTGTATCTATCTGTAGTTTCTCTGTCAACATTTCTTTCTCGCACGGAGTCTTGCTTCCTATCACCCACACTATATATGTCTCTCCATACATATGCATTTATAGGTTGGTCTCTTTTGCACAATCGTTGCGCCTCACTCCCTCTGCTCGCCATAGATGCATGCTCCAGCCACGCCACTATCTCTTAAAGACAAAAACACATGCTCAATTGTCGGGCCTTCTTCCCTGCATTCTCACATGCATGCATATTGTCATACCGATCCGTCTCTCCCATGTCGTTGATCTTATGACTTATGTCTTCTTTCTTTTATCTCGATCATGCGCGCGCGCACACACACACATCCCACGTATACATGTATACCTCTCACACATGCACGTTCAAGGTCTCTATGTCTCCATACGTAGTTAATTACCCTCAATCCTAACGCCACATCGAATCGTTCTCCTCTTTTGTGCACATAACTTCCGCCTGGATGGGTAAAACACACACTCACACTTAACAATCTCCTTCTAGCT
>NC_057808.1:9278014-9283310 GCF_018294505.1 Triticum aestivum | reverse complement strand
CCTCTCTCTCTCTCTCTCTCACACACACACACCCCACACACACACTAAGACTCCATCTCACACACACATGCTCTAGGCGGAGCATTTGTTCCTACCACCCTTCATCCAACCTTACCCGTATGATAAACAATCACCTTTATTTACTTGCATAACATGGACAAATTCCACTTTACTTTAGTAGTCAGCAAACTTATCATCTGTACCCTTATAAAAAAACGAGTTGGCGGTGATGGTGTGCCTGCCATCTTGTAATACAGACCGTATGATCTATATCTGAGGATAGAAAGCAAACTATGATAATTTTACAAAAGATACCCGCACCTCTCTCCACATCATTATCTCCCGCAACCTCATTGCTCAGCAATTAAAAAAGGAATAAGTCTCTGGAACAATCTAGCATGCATGGTGGCCGTTGCCGCCTGCCGGCGCCGTCCATCCCCATGCCTCCGCCCATTCCGACCACCAGTCACCACCACGCTCCACTCCTCCTCGCCTTATCTCTCATCTTTCATTTTTTTCGATGACATTCTCGAGATACCAGTTTTCCGATAAAATTCTCGAGATATCATTAGTTTTTGCACATGGGATTACTCCTGCATGGGTCAATCACAACAGGTGTTCTGTAAAAAAATGCATATTGATGTTCCGTGCAATGCACGAGAATCTTGCTTGTAATTATATAATGCAAATCACGAGCAGGAAGTGACTTTTTTTTGACACAACCACGTTAACATGGCGACGTAAATCACTAGCTAAAGTAAATACCATTATACTTATATCCCGATGCAAAAGGTTGAGTACATGTCCGAAGAGTAGAGTCACACACACGCACTCTGTCTCTCAGAATCTCTCTCACACACACACCAGTTACGTGACGCCCACTTAAGCAGACACGTATGTTACAATTTGTGCACCCGCGGGTACACGTGATGCTGCGCATTTATTTAAGCCGGAAGGCGAACCCAAACAGTAGCTGCATTCATTCCCCTCCCGCCGCCTCTTCTCTGGTCGCCGTCGCCCGGTAGCCATGGGCCGGCCGAAGGTAACAACATACGCCATACTCCCGCCGGAGCGGCGCTTTAATATGGAAATTTTAGTGGTCATGCATGCATCTTTTTGTGCTAGCACTCCTATATAAGGGTTGACCGGTCGCTTCCCGCGGACGTGCGCGGGCGGTGGAATAGGAAGGAGAAGGGAAGCGGGCTGTGGAGTAACGTTTTTTACCACAATTTCTTAGGAAACTGAGTGCAATAATTGAGTAGTTTTGCAAACTACCAGTACTACACCTGAAACGGTTCAAACCTATACTCCCTTGCCATCGCGCGCTTCCCGCGTGAAACGGTCAACGTCGCCCTGGAGCGTCAGTGCCGCATTACTGCCCGGCCAGAGCGGAGGCGACCTCTCACTGGCGCCGGCTTCGAAGTGGCGCGACGACCGAGAGAGCGCCGCTTCCCGGTGCACGCGACTGCTCCGCGTCAAGACTGGCCATAGGCCCTGTTTGGATCCATGGGTTAGAGTTAGTTTGAGCTAGTTGGGGCTCAAATAGCCCTAAAGTATCCAAGCATGAGGGTTTAAATTGGAGCAAGTTGCACCGAACCCACCAAAAAAAACTATCCAACCCAAGAGGTGCTAATTGGAGATAGTTCTCATTGGGACCACTAAAAAATCACTTTTCTCTCTCCATGAAGTGCATTTATTGTCAATCTAACCCTGTCACCCAAACACCTCTTTGGCTACAGTTAGTTCAGGGTTAGTCATGAGTTAGTCTAACCTCTAGCTAAGTTAGAGTATCAAACAGGAGCAGTATAGGACATGCAAGTTGCTCAAAGCATACAGGCAAATTCGTATGTGAAAGGATTTTTTTCTTTTTGAAAACGGAACGTGAAAGGAATTATTTTTTAGAATGCTCTTGGCATGTCGCTAACATGTGATAGTTAACCGACCTCAATAGACGGCAGAAACGCCAGCCCGCCGCACTTTGATAGAGACGAGGAGGGAGAAGCGATACAGGCTGCTGGATTACTAGAGATAGGTGTCACACGGAAGCCAAGAAATATGGTGATAGCGTGGGTTAGCCAT
Organism: Triticum aestivum; assembly: GCF_018294505.1. Taxonomy (NCBI): domain Eukaryota; kingdom Viridiplantae; phylum Streptophyta; class Magnoliopsida; order Poales; family Poaceae; genus Triticum; species Triticum aestivum. The sequence goes on along the minus strand of NC_057808.1, from coordinate 9,281,231 downwards.
GTACTAGTATGATGTAACTACACTGGGCTGCCGTGTTTCGTACTCTTCCAGTCCACTGTGGAGATGATTGGTTAATTTTATATCGCTGAATAATATTAAATATTATGAGTGCAGACGCTCCACCACGAGGTTCCTTGCTCCTTCTCGGTCGTCCGGAATCTATGTTCTTCCACTCTATTTTTTTTACGTGAGCTTTGTTCATCCTTTTGCCAACACGCGAGACATCTAGCATCAAGGTGAACGTGTTATGCAAGGATCGTTCCATCTATATGAAGAACACGTGGGACTGGAACTACAAGACGGACATGTACCCAGGAGTGGACGTACGAACCTGAGTAATGTAGCGCAGTAAGTGAAGTAGAAAGGCACAAATGGTATGAACATGCGTGGCATATAGGGTGTGTTTGGTTGTGTTCTCGTCTCAGCATAGTTGTTCCCTCTTCATGCATGCTCAACTCAACACCCCTCTTCATGCATGCTCTCTTCATGCATGCTTCTAGTGTATTTGTGCTAAACTAGTGTGGACTCATGCACCCTCCATACACTCTACCAAACACCCAAAAGTAGGTCGAGAAGGGAACTCTTGGGCGGCATTTGTCTCTTACTACGTACTACCACTAAATGTTGTACGTGCAATGCACGGTGATGTTATGGAGTACGTGCCTAAGTACTCTACTACTACTATATTAGTTGGAGGCACATATTAACTTTTATATTTGTTTACGTGTATGCCCCGAGACCTTCCAACTAGATGTGTCTTTCTCTCCAGGTCGCACTTTGTATCGTTCATACCACTAAGTACTACTACGTGTGGTCTCCGACCCAGAAGTGGAAGAAGTGGAGACGCTCTACCACGCTGTTTTTTTACACTGGGCTCTACCACGCTGTTCATGTCCCACTCCTTTCGCTGACGTGTGGGGCATCCAGCACGTGCCGTGTTTGGCACCCTTCGTCGTAAGAGTTGCAACGCTAGCATTCATCAGAAATAAAAAATAATTATAAATCGGCAGTGATACTATTTTTTTGCGAACCAATCAGCAGTGATACTATACCACGTGGTTTCCTTGCTCCTCGATATCGGAAAGAATACTTCCGTTTGCCAACATGTGGGACGTCGACCATCCTGGTCCACTTGCCATGCACGCAGAACTCCAAGGGAGAGTCACCCAGGTCGTCGCGCCGCAGTAACAATGACTAATGAGCCGTCAAATCACAGGCCCACTTCCCACTTTGAAGTTGCTCGGACGAAGGAACCATCATGACTTCGTTGAATTCCGCTTCTTGAAGAAAACTACTGTACCAGCAGTACTGCTAGCTACAGTAGTTACTCCAACAGAGGCCTCCTTTCGTTCATAGGATAGGAATATGAAAATCATAGGAAGTGAGATGACATGCATCCCAATTCCTATAGAGAAAGAGATGCCATTTGATGCTTAGGATAGGAATTTTTCCATTTAGTCTAGGCTAATGTACTGGTAATTTGCTCTAAAAACTACAGTAGTAACTAGTAGTATTGGTACATGCTCGTACTCAGACATAGACACACACACTAACTACTAGTACTACTACTTCTCACATGCTGGCCAGACGCCTTCGTTCTCCTTCCCGGCTTTGTCGGCGACACCCCACCGTGCTTGGATCTCCGCCGACCTCTCCGCAACAGCGCGTGCGTCCTTTTCTTTCTTGCGGCGGCGGGCCTCTCTTTTCTTGAGTGCTTTCTGACTTTTCCGCTCCCTCTGTGCGGCTTTGACCGCCTCTTGCTCTACCGCCCATTCGGCCTTGGCATCTTCAAATTCCTCCCACATAGTTGTGAGGTCGCGAGCGGCGATGAACTCGGCACGGCGGGATGCCATCGCTTCCCTACCATTTTGTGTGCGGTCGTGGGCGGCGAGGAACTCGGCGCGGCGGGATGCCATCGCTGCCTTACCGGTTAGTGTGCGGCGTGGTGGCATGAACGACACTTGGTGAGAGCTCTGGGATGGAGTGGCCGGACAACCGTATAGTGCATTGGTTTGTCAAGAGCTCAAGGATAGAAGACGAAGCAAATTTGGATTCCCCTTCAATCCTGGTCATTTATTACCGAGTAAAATGCATTGGCGGTCATCGAACTTGTCTTGATAGCTCACTTTGATCATTGTATACGAGATATGGTGATTATACGGTCACTGGCTCAGCGTATAGCTCCGTATTTGTCTGGTTGACCAGTCAAACAATCCGCATGCGCCTCATCAGCTCGTGTTCTTTATCTATCTACGCGGGCCTACCTGTCAATGGAGAAAGAAATACTGTAAAAACCAAAATTATGCGTATGTGGGGAATCAAACCACGGACTCGTCGCTACAACGCACCCTCGTCAGCCAAATGAAAATGAAATACTTCGCGTCAGACACTCACGCTCACGCTGTCAAAGCATGCTAATGCATGCACGTCGCCCTCTAAATCAAAGTCCTGCTCATGGCGCAACGCAAACGGCGAGCCCATCACCTGCGCGCCCCGGCGGTGCCTAACATTACTATTTAGACGTTTGATGGAGGCCTACGCGAACGCCGAGCATGTATTCACCTGGCTCAACACCAACGGTCATACTCGGACCGCCTTGCTCATGTATATCGTCCATCACAACGACAATCTATAAAACAACCTAAGCTAGAGAGGGTACTATGGTAGTATGGTACGGAGTATGTACTATCGTGAGCAACTGATCTTAGTGCCACTGCACACAGAAACCCCTTCCATCGCTAGCGCGCGCTTCCCGCCTGAAACGGTCACCGTCTCTCCAGAATGTCAATGCCGCATTCACCGGACTTAACTGCAGGTGCAATTGGTGTGTCACTGACATGCGGGCCAGATGCCTGTTGGGCCCACATGTCAGTAACCCAAACGCATCTGCAGTTAAGTCACTGAAGCAGCGTCCACATTCACGCCCGACGAACCTACTCCGGCGCCAGTTGTCCATCCGTCTGCCGCGGCTCATTGCCATTCGCCCTCTATATTAACTTGAGCCCCAGCTCCCAGCCATAGCCAAAGACCCACACTTATTCTCCTCCGGTCCCTTCCTTCTGTCGGCACCACTTCAACCATGGCCTCCTAGCGCTCCGAAGCTCTCTTGGACGTACTGTCGCAGGAGCAGACGAGGGACATTGGCGGCTCCACTCCGGGCGTGCTCCAAAGCTCTCTTCGACGTACTGTCACAGGAGCAAACGAAGGAGATCGCCGG
>NC_057808.1:8922210-8950184 GCF_018294505.1 Triticum aestivum | reverse complement strand
GGGGGGGCAGTGACACTCACATATCTCTACTCTTATAAAAAAACAGAGTTGGTGATGATGGTGTTCCTGCCATCCTGCAATATAGGCCATCCAATTTATATCCGACGGACAGGAAGGAAACTATGGAAATTTTGCAAAAATATACCTACACCCCTCTCCGCATTTGCAAATAAGGCATTCCCTCGTTCATCCTTTTCTCCCACAAGATAAACTTCTCATACAAATGCATCTTGATGTTCCGTGCAACACATGGGCATCTTGCTAGTAGGGAGAAGGAGTTTGTGTGACACATATCTAGCTATATTAAGGGATAGGTAGATAGCATATGTGTGAGAGACATTATTATACTTTGAGACATTAGTGGCTGTGGGTGGGCGGAATTAAAGGGGTGGGCGTGTTAGACATAGAGAGCGTGTGTGTTTCTGTGTGATAGACTTGTAGGACGGGGTAGAAAGACGAATTTAACCCTGACGGAGGGAGAGAAATACATGAAGTGCGCGTGTGTGATTCCGATGCCCACAGGCAAATGAGATATGTATGCGTGTGAGAGAGATTGCACAATTCATTCACATATCACTATCTAGCGATCGTGGACGTGCATCGCTTGAACATAAGTCAATATCTACTTCGTATCGTGGCCAAAGGTACAATATCGATTCAACGCTATAAAGATTGGACACTCACATATCACATTTTTTTCTATTTAAATAAACCTTTTCAGTTGTGCATGCCAAAGTTACAGTGATGTTTCTTCAAACAACCAATGTAGCTATCATGTATATGCACCATTGTTACTCTTGCATTCAAATTCATTAGTCTTGGATGATTTAAGTTTCTATTTTGAAGTAATATATGTAATATTCATATATGAATTCAACGGGTACGCAATTTATGAAATGGAGGCTATGTAATCATATGAGGTAACACTTTTAAGTAGCTGACTACAATATCCATTTCTTTTTGTGCGCCTCTACACTAACACGTCAATGCATTATGTTTAAAGTAAATAACCAATGGCACTAAATTATCTATTTACACGAGAAATACATAGGCTGAGCGTTTGATCCCTTTTTTTGTGAACGCGCCACTACACCCATACGATTGGCCGCGCCCGTGTGAACGTCCAAGTTATCGGCTCATCATCCCGAGTTATTGTCTTTTTTTCTGGGGTCGACTTCACACCAGTTATTAACTGCTGACGCGTGCCCCGTGTACACAGTCTAGCATGACCTTCCCGCTAGCACGGTCCAAAATTAGTTGAAACTGGATACGAACGATCCCGCGGGCGGCAAAATCTCCCGCCTCCTACTAAAATTTCCACCACCTTAGTCTTTAGCATGCGAAATCCCCCTTTTGTCCTTGGTGCACGGAGACCAACAGTTACAATACCGCCCTCATCTACATGATAGGTCGGGGCTGCTTTAGTAACTTCCGGTTCCCCCACTACACGGCACCCCCATTTCCTCTCCCCTCCCGCAAAAACGACTAACTCCACAGCACCAGAGCATCTTACATCACGTCGTCCGTACTTCATCGCCCTTTCTCCCCTCCCCTCTCGAAACCCTAGACCGCTCATCCACCGGCGTACCATAGCCCATTCACTGCCAGCGGCCTCCACCTCGCCGGATCTGCTTCTGCGGCCGCATCTACCCCTCCCACCTCCCCTAGAAACAAGTAGACTGCTCATCCACCACTGTACCACAGCCCATTCAGTGTCGGCCTTGTCCACGGCACCGGATCTGCTTCGCCGGTACTCTCGTCAACCGCCGCGCATCTGCAACGGCTCATTCGTACTCCCCACCGGAGACGCTTCGTCCACACCCCCCGGAGCCGCCCCACCGACGCCCCCGTCGACAGCCTCTGATCCTCTTCGCCGACACCTTCCTCAACCCTACCGGAGCCGCTTCGCCGACACCTTCCTCAACCCTACCGGAGCCGCTTCGCCGACACCATCCTCAACCCTACCGGAGTAGCTTCGCCTATACCATTCTAAACCCTACCGGGGCCGCTTTGCCAACTCACAAGTCCACGGCCTCAGATCCGCTTCCTCGCACTCTCATCCAACCTACCGGAGCAGCTTCTGACGCCCCGTCCACGGCCGCAGATCCGCATCGTCGACACCACCCTTAACCCAACCACCGGAGCAGCTTCTGACGCCCCGTCCACGGCCGCAGATCCGCATCGTCGAGACCATCCTTAACCCAACCACCGGAGCAGCTTCTGACGCCCCGTCCACGGCCGCAGATCTGCATCCGAAAGAGGAAGCGTTAGCACAACGCGGTTGATGTAGTCGTACGTCTTCACGATCCGATCGATCCGAGTACTGAACGTACGGCACCTCCGAGTTCAGCACACGTTCAGCTCGATGACGTCCCTCGAACTCCGATCCAAGCGAGCTTTGAGGGAGAGTTCCGTCAGCACGACGGCGTGGTGACGGTGATGATGATGCTACCGACGCAGGGCTTCGCCTAAGCACCGCTACGATATTATCGAGGTGGAATATGGTGGAGGGGGGCACTGCACACGGCTAAGAGATCAAGAGATCAATTGTTGTGTCTCCAAGGGGTGCCCCCTCCCCGTATATAAAGGAGTGGAGGAGGGGGAGGTGGCCGGTGATACGTCTCCAACGTCTCTATAATTTTTTATTGTTCCATGCTATATTATATTCTGTTTTGGACATTATTGGGCTTTATTATACACTTTTATATTATTTTTGGGACTAACCTATTAACCGGAGGCCCAGTCCAGAATTGTTGTTTTTTGCCTATTTCAGAGTTTCGCAGAAAAAGAATATCAAACGGAGTCCAAACGGAATGAAACCTTCGGGAACGTGATTTTCGGAACGAACGTGATCCAGAGGACTTGGACCCTACGTCAAGACATCAACCAGGAGGGCACGAGGTAGGGGGCGCGCCCTCCACCCTTGTGGGGCCCACGTTGCTCCACCGACGTACTCCTTCCTCCTATATATACCTACGTACCCCCAAACTACCAGATACGGAGCCAAAAACCTAATTCCACCGCCGCAACCTTCTGTACCCATGAGATCCCATCTTGGGGCCTTTCCGGAGCTCCGCCGGAGGGGGCATCGATCACGGAGGGCTTCTACATCAACGCCATAGCCTCTCCGATGATGTGTTAGTAGTTTACCTCAGAACTTCGGGTCCATAGTTATTAGCTAGATGGCTTCTTCTCTCTTTTTGGATCTCAATACAATGTTCTCCCCTCTCTCGTGGAGATCTATTTGATGTAATCTTCTTTTGTGATGTGTTTGTTGAGACCGATGAATCGTGGGTTTATGATCAAGTTTATCTAAGAACAATATTTGAATCTTCTCTGAATTCTGTTATGTATGATTGGTTATCTTTGCAAGTCTCTTCAAATTATCAGTTTGGTTTGGCCTACTAGATTGATCTTTCTTGCAAAGGGAGAAGTGCTTAGCTTTGGGTTCAATCTTGCGGTGTCCTTTCCCAGTGACAATAGGGGCAGCAAGGCACGTATTGTATTGTTGCCATCGAGGATAACAAGATGGGGTTTGTATCATATTGCATGAATTTATCCCTCTACATCATGTCATCTTGCTTAAAGCGTTACTCTGTTCTTATGAACTTAATACTCTAGATGCATGCTGGATAGCGGTCGATGTGTGCAGTAATAGTAGTAGCTGCAGGCAGGAGTCGGTCTACGTGTCTCGGACGTGATGCCTATATACATGATCATACCTAGATATTCTCATAACTATGCTCAATTCTGTCAATTGCTCAACAGTAATTTGTTCACTCGCCGTAATACTTATGCTCTTGAGAGAAGCCACTAGTGAAACCTATGGCCGCCGGGTCTATTTTCCATCATATTAATCTTCCAACACTTAGTTATTTTTATTGCTTTCTATTTTACTTTGCATCTTTATCATAAAAATACCAAAAATATTATCTTATCATATCTATCAGATCTCACACTCGTAAGTGACCGGGTAGGGATTGACAACCCCTTATCGCGTTGGTTGCGAGGATTTATTTGTTTGTGTAGGTGCGAGGGACTCGTGCGTGGCCTCCTACTGGATTGATACCTTGGTTCTCAAAAACTGAGGGAAATACTTACGCTGCTTTACTGCATCACCCTTTCCTCTTCAAGGGAAAACCAACGCAGTGCTCAAGAGGTAGCAGCCGGCCACCCTAGGCGCGCCCCATGAGGAGTCCTACTCCCACGGGGAGTAGGACTCCCCCCTTCCAAGTGGGAGTAGGAGACGAGAGGGAAGGAGAGAGAGGGGGGGAAAGGAAAGGGGGGCGCCCCCCCTCCTTGTCCAATTCGGACTGGGGGGAAGGGGGCGCGCGGCTGCCCTTGGCTGCCCCTCCTCTTCTCCACTAGGGCCCAATAGGCCCATTAGTCTCCCCGGGGGGTTCTGGTAACCCCCCGGTACTCCGGTATGTGTCCGAAGCTCCCCGAAACCATTCCGGTTAGCAAACATAGTCGTCCAATATATCAATCTTTATGTCTCGCCCATTTCGAGACTCCTCTTCATGTCCGTGATCATATCCGGGACTCCAAACTACCTTCAGTACATCAAAACACAAAACACATAATACCGATCGTCATCTAACTTTAAGCGTGAGGACCCTACGGGTTCGAGAACTATGTAGACATGAACGAGACACGTCTCCGGTCAATAACCAATAGTGGAACCTGGATGCTCATATTGGATCCTACATATTCTACGAAGATCTTTATCGGTCAGACCGCATAACAACATACGTTGTTCCCTTTGTCATCGGTATGTTACTTTCCCGAGATTCGATCGTCGGTATCTCAATACCTAGTTCAATCTCGTTACCGGCAAGTCTGTTTACTCGTTCCGTAATTCATCATCTCGCAACTAACTCATTAGTCACAATGCTTGCAAGGCTTATAGTGATGTGCATTACCGAGAGGGCCTAGAGATACCTCTCCGACAATCGGAGTGACAAATCCTAATCTCGAAATACGCCAACCCAACAAGTACCTTCGGAGACACCTGTAGCGTACCTTTATAATCATCCAGTTACGTTGTGACGTTTGGTAGCACACAAAGTGTTCCTCCGGTAAACGGGAGTTGCATAATCTCATAGTCATAGGAACATGTATAAGTCATGAAGAAAGGAATAGCAACATACTAAACGATCAAGTGCTAAGCTAACGGAATGGGTCAAGTCAATCACATCATTCTCCTAATGACGTGATCCCATTAATCAAATGGCAGCTCATGTCCATGGCTAGGAAACTTAACCATCTTCGATTAACGAGCAAGTCAAGTACAATCGATGTCTATGTATTCACACATGTATTATGTTTGTCTATGTATTCACACATGTATTATGTTTCCGGTTAATACAATTCTAGCATGAATAATAATCATTTATCATGATATGAGGAAATAAATAATAACTTTATTATTGCCTCTAGGGCATATTTCCTTCAGGAACTACAACCGATTGAAATTGGAATTTCATCAGAAGTTTTATCCTATGCATCTTGTTCATCGTTATCGTAATTATATATATATAATTTTTGGCCTCGCGAAGGAGAAAGCATCGCTCAAGCTTGGGGGAGGCTTAAGTCAATGTTATATTCATGCCCCAATCATGAGCTGTCAAGAGAAATTATTATTCAAAAATTTTATGCTCGGCTTTCTCTTAATAATCGCTCCATGCTCGATACTTCTTGTACTGGTTCTTTTATGATGAAGACTATGGAATTCAAATGGGATTTATTGGAAAGAATTAAACGCAACTCTGAAGATAGGGATCTCGACGAAGGTAAGGAGTCCGGTATAACACCTAAGTTTGATTGTGTTAAATCTTTTATGGACACCGATGTTTTCCGTGAATTTAGCACTAAATACGGACTTGACTCTGAGATAGTAGCTTCTTTCTGTGAATCCTTTGCTACTCATGTTGATCTCCCTAAGGAGAAGTGGTTTAAATATCATCCTCCCATTGAAGTAAAAGTAGCTGAACCTATTAAAGTTGAAGAAAAGACTATCACTTATAATGTAGATCCTTTTGTTCCTACTGCTTATATTAAGAAACCACCTTTCCCTGTTAGAATAAAGGATCATGCTAAAGCTTCAACTGTGGTTCGTAAGAGTAATGCTAGAACACCTACACCCTCTGAGAAAATTAAACTTGAACCTAGTATTTCTATGGTTAAAGATCTCTTGGTTGATAATATTGATGGGCATGTTATTTACTTACGTGATGAAGCTGCTAGAATTGCTAGACCCGATACTAAGGGTAAATATATACCTGTTGTTGGCATGCCTGTTGTTTCTGTTAAAATAGGAGATCATTATCATGGCTTGTGTGATATGGGTGCTAGTGCAAGTGCAATACCTCATTCCTTATACAAAGAAATTGATGTTACAATTAAGCTTGCCAATAGAGATACGATTTCACCAGTTGGGATTGTTAGAGATGTTGAAGTCTTGTGTGGGAAAGTTAAATATCCTACTGATTTTATTGTTCTTAGTTCCCCACAAGATGACTTTAGCCCCATTATATTTGGTAGGCCCTTCTTGAATACTGTTAATGCTAAGATAGACTGCGAAAAGGATATTGTTACTGTTGGATTAGGGGATACGTCTCATGATTTTAATTTTGCTAAATTTCGTAGACAACCCCATGATAAAGAATTGCCTAGTAAAGATGAAATTATTGGTCTTGCTTCTATTGGCGTGCCTCCTAATGATCATTTAGAAAAATATTTACTAGACCATGAAAATGGTATGTTTATGAATGAAAGAAGGGAAATAGATGAAGTATTCTTTAAGCAGGGACCTATTTTGAAACACAACTTGCCTGTTGAAATTCTAGGGGATCCTCCTCCACCAAAGGGTGAACCCGTGTTTGAGCTTAAACCATTACCTGATACTCTTAAATATGCTAATCTCGATGAAAAGAAGATATATCCTATTATTATTAGTGCTAACCTTTCAGAGCAAGAAGAAGAGAAATTATTGAAAACTCTGAAGAAGCACCGTGTTGCTATTGGATATACTCTTGATGATCTTAAGGGCATTAGTCCCACTCTATGCCAGCACAAAATAAAATTGGAGAAAGACGCTAAACCAGTTGTTGATCACCAACGACGGTTAAATCCTAAGATGAAAGAAGTAGTAAGAAAAGAAATACTAAAGCTTCTCGAAGCAGGTATAATTTATCTCGTTGCTGATAGTTAGTGGGTAAGTCTGAAGGAAATATGCCCTAGAGGCAATAATAAAGTTATTATTTATTTCCTCATATCATGATAAATGTTTATTATTCATGCTAGAATTGTATTAACCGGAAACATAATGCATGTGTGAATACATAGACAAACATAATGTCACTAGTATGCCTCTACTTGACTAGCTCGTTAATCAAAGATGGTTGAGTTTCCTAGCCATAGACATGAGTGATACGTCTCCAACGTATCTATAATTTTTGATTGTTCCATGCTATTATATTATCTGTTTTGGATGTTTATGGGCTTTATTATACACTTTTATATTATTTTTGGGACTAACCTATTAACCGGAGGCCCAGCCCGAATTGTTGTTTTCTTGCCTATTTCAGTGTTTCGAAGAAAAGGAATATCAAACGGAGTCCAAACGGAATGAAACCTTCGGGAGAGTTATTTTTGGAACAGAAGCAATCCAGGAGACTTGGAGTAGACGTCAGGGAAGCTTCGCGGTGGCCACGAGGCAGGGAGGCGCGCCCCCACCCTCGTGGGCCTCTCGTGGCTCCCCTGACCGACTTCTTTCGCCTATATATGTCCATATACGCTAAAAACATCGGGGAAAAGAATAGATCGGGAGTTCCGCCGCCGCCAGCCTCTGTAGCCACCAAAAACCAATCGGGGCCCTGTTCCGGCACCCTGCCGGAGGGGGGATCCCTCACCGGTGGCCATCTTCATCATCCTGGTGCTCTCCATGACGAGGAGGGAGTAGTTCACCCTCGGGGCTGAGGGTATGTACCAGTAGCTATGTGATTGATCTCTCTCTCTCTCTCTCTCTCGTGTTCTTGAGGTGATACGATCTTGATGTATCGCGAGCTTTGCTATTATAGTTGGATCTTATGATGTTTCTCCCCCTCTACTCTCTTGTAATGGATTGAATTTTCCCTTTGAAGTTATCTTATCGGATTGAGTCTTTAAGGATTTGAGAACACTTGATGTATGTCTTGCATGTGCTTATCTGTGGTGACAATGGGATATCACGTGATCTACTTGATGTATGTTTTGGTGATCAACTTGCGGGTTCTGTAACATTGTGAACTTATGCATAGGGGTTGGCACACGTTTTCGTCTTGACTCTCCGGTAGAAACTTTGGGGCACTCTTTGAAGTACTTTGTGTTGGTTTGAATAGATGAATCTGAGATTGTGTGATGCATATCGTATAATCATACCCACTGATACTTGAGCTGACATTGGAGTATCTAGGTGACATTAGGGTATTGGTTGATTTGTGTCTTAAGGTGTTATTCTAGTACGAACTCTAGGATAGATCGAACAGAAAGAATAGCTTTGTGTTATTTTACTACGGACTCTTGAATAGATCGAGCAGAACGAATAACTTTGAGGTGGTTTCGTACCCTACCATAATCTCTTCGTTTGTTCTCCGCTATTAGTGACTTTGGAGTGACTCTTTGTTGCGTGTTGAGGGATATTTATATGAGCCAATTATGTTATTATTGTTGAGAGAACTTGCACTAGTGAAAGTATGAACCCTAGGCCTTGTTTCCTAGCATTGCAATACCGTTTACGCTCACTTTTACCACTTGTTACCTTGCTGTTTTTATATTTTCAGATTACAAAAACCCATATCTACCATCCATATTGCACTTGTATCACCATCTCTTCGCCGAACTAGTGCACCTATACAATTTACCATTGTATTGTTTGTGTTGGGACACAAGGGACTCTTTGTTATTTGGTTGCAGGGTTGTTTGAAAGAGACCGTCTTCATCCTACGCCTCCCACGGATTGATAAACCTTAGGTCATCCACTTGAGGGAAATTTGCTACTGTCCTACAAACCTCTGCACTTGGAGGCCCAACAACGTCTACAAGAAGAAGGTTGTGTAGTAGACATCAAGCTCTTTTCTGGCGCCGTTGCCGGGGAGTCTACGCAAAAGTTAACATACCAAGTACCCATCACAAACTCTTATCCCTCGCATTACATTATTTGCCATTTGCCTCTCGTTTTCCTCTCCCCCACTTCACCTTTGCCTTTTCTTCGCCCTTCTTCCGTTCGATCTTTTGTTTGCTTGTGTTACCATGTACCTCCTTTTTGCTTGCATCTTCGCTTGCTAAAAGTTTATGGATCCTCATCCACTTGCTAATCTCTTTAAGAGATCCAATTATGATAAATCAATTGCTAATGAGTTTTGTGCACTAGATTATCTTTATGAGGTTTTGCTTGAAATTCGTGAATCTGAAAATTGTGATGAAGAAATTTATGAAGAGACTCACGATAGCTCCTTGAATAAAAAGCATGATTGCAATGATTTTAATATGAATTCTCTTGATGTCAATTGTGCTAATAATATGCAAAACCCTAATCTTGGGGATGCTAGTTTTGCTATGTCTACTACTTGTTGCAATGATCATGATTGGAGTGATTCTTCTTATGATCTTGAAAATTTATTTAAGCCCCATGATGAATATGAGATTGATAATAATGTTTGTAATAATATTGAAAGTGGGTTTGGAAGAGTGTCAACTTTAGATCCCACATATTTGGAGAATGTTCAATCTTATGAAGTTTTTGATAAAAGTGGGTTTGGAGAGGTCATGACTTTATTTAATGATAATCCCACTATTTTGGAAGAGTGTCAACTTCGCATGCATGTGGATCTTGTTGACAATATGTTATGTGATAGCTATTTTGTTGAATTTGCCTATGATCCTACATGTAATTATTATGAGAGAGGAAAATATGGTCATAGAAATTTTCATGTTACTAAATTACCTCTCGTTATGTTGAGATTGCTATTGTTTCTTTCCGCTTCCTTGCATATGCTAGTTTTTGCTTGCCTTGATAATTTGTTTTCCTATAAGATGCCTATGCATAGGAAGTATGTTAGACTTAGATGTGTTTGTCACGTGTTTTATGATGCTCCCTTTGTGCTTCAATTCTTGTCTTTCTTGTGAGCATCATTGAAAACTCTGCCTAGCTAGGGGCGTTAAACGATAGCGCTTGTTGGGAGGTAACCCAATTTTATTTTTTTAGTTGTTTGCTTTTTGCTTCTGTTTAGGAATAAATTTTTGATCTAGCCTCTGGTTAGATTTTCTTTCATGTTTTAATTAGTGTTTGTGCCAAGTTAAACCTATAGGATCTTCTTGGATGATAGTTATTTGATCTTGCTGAAAATTCCAGAAACTTTCTGTTCACGAAAACAATTGTTAAAAATCACCAGAACGTGATAAAATACTGATTGCAATTGCAGAAGATCAATAAAAAAATTATTTAGGTTGTCCTATTTTTGTAGAATTTTTGAGTTCCAGAAGTTTTGCGTTAGTTACAGATTACTACAGACTGTTCTGTTTTTGACAGATTCTGTTTTTCATGTGTTGTTTGCTTATTTTGATGAATCTATGGCTAGTAAAAGAGTTTATAAACCATAGAGAAGTTGGACTACAGTAGGTTTAACACCAATATAAATAAAGAATGAGTTAAATACAGTACCTTAAAGTAGTGGTTTGTTTTATTTCCCTACCGGAGCTTACGAGTTTTCTGTTAAGTTTTGTGTTGTGAAGTTTTCAAGTTTTGGGTGAAGATTCGATGGACTATGGAATAAGGAGTGGCAAGAGCCTAAGCTTGGGGATGCCCAAGGCACACCAAGGTAATATTCAAGGACAACCAAGAGCCTAAGCTTGGGGATGCCCTGGAAGGCATCCCCTCTTTCGTCTTCATTCATCGGTAACTTTACATGGAGCTATATTTTTATTCACTACATGATATGTGTTTTGCTTGGAGCGTCATTTTATTTTCTTTAGCTTTGCTTGATGTTTGAATAAAATACCAAGATCTGAAATTATTAAATGTTAGAGTCTTCACATAGTTACATAATTATTCAACTACTCATTGATCTTCACTTATATCTTTCGGAGCAGTTTGTTGTTTGCTCTAGTGCTTCACTTACATCCTTTTAGAGCACGGCGGTGGTTTTATTTTGAAGAAATAGATGGACTCTCGTGCTTCACTTATATTATTTTGAGAGTCGTTAGAGCAGCATGGTAATTTCCTTTGGTTATGAATTTAGTCCTAATATGATGGGCATCCAAGATAGGTATAATAAAAACTTTCATATAAAGTGCATTGAATACTATGAGAAGTTTGATGCTTGATAATTGTTTTGAGATATGAAGATGGTGATATTAGAGTCATGCTAATTGAGTAGTTGTGCATTTGACAAATACTTGTGTTAAAGTTTGTGATTCCCGTAGCATGCATGTATGGTGAACCGTTATGTGATGAAGTCGGAGCATGATTTATTTATTAATTGTCTTCCTTATGAGTGGCGGTCGGGGACGAGCGATGGTCTTTTCCTACCAATCTATCCCCCTAGGAGCATGCGCGTAGTACTTTGTTTCGATAACTAATAGATTTTTGCAATAAGTATGTGAGTTCTTTATGACTAATGTTGAGTCCATGGATTATACGCACTTTCACCCTTCCACCATTGCTAGCCTCTCTAAATACCGCGCACCTTTCGCCGGTATCATACACCCACCATATACCTTCCTCAAAACAGCCACCATACCTACCTATCATGGCATTTCCATAGCCATTCCGAGATATATTGCCATGCAACTTTCCACCGTTCCGTTTATTATGACACGCTCCATCATTGTCATATTGCTTTGCGTGATCATGTAGTTGACATTGTATTTGTGGCAAAGCCAAAGTTCATAATTCTTTCATACATGTCACTCATGAGTCATTGCACATCCCGGTACACCGCCGGAGGCATTCATATAGAGTCATATTTTGTTTGAATTATCGAGTTATAATTCTTGAGTTGTAAGTAAATAAAAGTGTGATGATCATCATTATTAGAGCATTGTCCTAGTGAGGAAAGGATGATGGAGACTATGATTCCCCCATAAGTCGGGATGAGACTTCGGACTAAAAAAAAGAGAAAAGGCCCAAATAAAAAAATATAAAAAAGAGAGAAAAAGAGAGAAGGGACAGTGCTACTATCCTTTTACCACACTTGTGCTTCAAAGTAGCACCATGATCTTCATGATAGAGAGTCTCCTATGTTGTCACTTTCATATACTAGTGGGAATTTTACATTATAGAACTTGGCTTGTATATTCCAATGATGGGCTTCCTCAAATTGCCCTAGGTCTTCGTGAGCAAGCAAGTTGGATGCACACCCACTTAGTTTCTTTTGTTGAGCTTTCATATACTTATAGCTCTAGTGCATCCGTTGCATGGAAATCCCTACTCACTCACATTGATATCTATTAATGGGCATCTACATAGCCCGTTGATACGCCTAGTTGATGTGAGACTATCTTCTCCTTTTTGTCTTATCCACAACCACCATTCTATTCCACCTATAGTGCTATGTCCATGGCTCATGCTCATGTATTGCGTGAAGATTGAAAAAGTTTGAGAACATCAAAAGTATGAAACAATTGCTTGGCTTGTCATCGGGGTTGTGCATGATTTAAATATTTTGTGTGATGAAGATAGAGCATAGCCAGACTATATGATTTTGTAGGGATAAATTTCTTTGGCCATGCTATTTTGAGAAGACATGATTACTTTGTTAGTATGCTTGAAGTATTATTATTTTCATGTCAATATTTCTTTTATCTTGAATCTTTCGGATCTGAACATTCATGCTACAATAAAGAGAAATACATTGAAGAATATGTTAGGTAGCATTCCACATCAAAAAATTTGTTTTTATCATTTAACTACCCGAGGACGAGCAGGAATTAAGCTTGGGGATGCTGATACGTCTCCAACGTATCTATAAATTTTGATAGTTCCATGCTATTATATTATCTGTTTTGGATGTTTATGGGCTTTATTATACACTTTTATATTATTTTTGGGACTAACCTATTAACCGCAGGCCCAGCCCGAATTGTTGTTTTCTTGCCTATTTTAGTGTTTCGAAGAAAAGGAATATCAAACGGAGTCCAAACGGAATGAAACCTTCGGGAGAGTTATTTTTGGAACGGAAGCAATCCAGGAGACTTGGAGTAGACGTTAGGGAAGCTTCGAGGCGGCCACTAGGCAGGGAGGCGCGCCTGCCCCCTGGGCGCGCCCCCACCCTCGTGGGCCCCTCGTGGCTCCCCTGACCGACTTCTTTCGCCTATATATGTCCATATACGCTAAAAACATCGGGGAACAGAATAGATTGGGAGTTCCGCTGCCGCAAGCCTCTATAGCCACCAAAAACCAATCGGGACCTTGTTCCGGCACCCTGCCGGAGGGGGGATCTCTCACCGGTGGCCATCTTCATCATCCTGGTGCTCTCCATGACGAGGAGGGAGTAGTTCACCCTCGGGGCTGAGGGTATGTACCAGTAGCTATGTGTTTGATCTCTCTCTCGTGTTCTTGAGGTGATACGATCTTGATGTCGCGAGCTTTGCTATTATAGTTGGATCTTATGATGTTTCTCCCCCACTACTCTCTGGTAATGGATTGAGTTTTCCCATTGAAGTTATCTTATCGGATTGAGTCTTTAAGGATTTGAGAACACTTGATGTATGTCTTGCATGTGCTTATCTGTGGTGACAATGGGATACCACGTGATCTAATTGATGCATGTTTTGGTGATCAACTTGCGGGTTCCGTAACATTGTGAACTTTTGCATAGGGGTTGGCACACATTTTCGTCTTGACTCTCCGGTAGAAACTTTGGGGCACTCTTTGAAGTACTTTGTGTTGGTTTGAATAGATGAATCTAATGTGTGATGCATATCGTATAATCATACACACGTCTTGAGGTGACATTGGAGTATCTAGGTGACATTAGGGTTTTGATTGATTTGTGTCTTAAGGTGTTATTCTAGTACGAACTCTAGGATAGATCGAACAGAAAGAAGAGCTTTGTGTTATTTTACTACGGACTCTTGAATAGATCGATAAGAAAGAATAACTTTGAGGTGGTTTCGTACCCTACCATAATTTCTTCGTTTGTGCTCCACTATTAGTGACTTTGGAGTGACTCTTTGTTGCATGTTGAGGGATATTTATATGATCCAATTATGTTATTATTGTTGAGAGAACTTGCACTAGTGAAAGTATGAACCCTAGGCCTTGTTTCCTAGCATTGCAATACCGTTTACGCTCACATTTACCACTTGTTACCTTGCTGTTTTTATATTTTCAGATTACAAAAACCCATATCTACCATCCATATTGCACTTGTATCACCATCTCTTCGCCGAACTAGTGCACCTATACAATTTCCAATGTATTGGGTGTGTTGGGGACACAAGAGACTCTTTGTTATTTGGTTGCAGGGTTGTTTGAGAGAGGCCATCTTCATCCTACGCCTCCCACGGATTGATAAACCTTAGGTCATCCACTTGAGGGAAATTTGCTACTGTCCTACAAACCTCTGCACTTGGAGGCCCAACAACGTCTACAAGAAGAAGGTTGTGTAGTAGAAATCAATGAGTTGTCATTTGATTAACGGTATCACATCATTAGGAGAATGATGTGATTGACTTGACCCATTCGTTAGCTTAGCACTTGATCGTTTAGTTTACTGCTATTGCTTTTTTCATGACTTATACATGTTCCTATGACTATGAGATTATGCAACTCCCGATTACCGGAGGAACACTTTGTGTGCTACCAAACGTCACAACGTAACTGGGTGATTATAAAGGTGCTCTACAGGTGTCTCCAATGGTACTTGTTGAGTTGGCATAGATCGAGATTAGAATTTGTCACTCCGATCATCGGAGAGGTATCTCTGGGCCCTCTCGGTAATGCACATCACTATAAGCCTTGCAAGCAATGTGACTAATAAGCTAGTTGCGGGATGATGCATTACGGAATGAGTAAAGAGACATGCCGGTAACGAGATTGAGCTAGGTATTGAGATACCGACGATCGAATCTCGGGCAAGTAACATATCGATAACAAAGGGAACAACGTATGTTGTTATGCGGTTTGACCGATAAAGATCTTCGTAGAATATGTAGGAACCAATATGAGCATCTAGGTTCCGCTATTGGTTATTGACCGGAGACGTGTCTCGGTCATGTCTACGCTTAAAGTTCTGTGACGATCGGTATTATGAGTTTATATGTTTTGATTTACCGAAGATAGTTCAGAGTCCCAAATATTATCACGGACATGACGAGGAGTCTCGAAATGATCGAGACATAAAGATTGATATATTGGAAGCCTATATTTGGACGTCGGAAGAGTTCCAGGTGAAATCGGGATTTTACCGGAGTGCCGGAGGGGTTACCGGAACCCCCCGGGGGTTAATGGGCCTAGTTGGGCCTAGTGGAGAGAGAGAGGGGCCGGCCAGGGCAGGCCGCGCCCCCCCTCCCCCTCTAGTCCGAATTGGACTAGGAAGGGGGTGCTCCCCCCTTTCCTTCTCCTTCTCCCCCTTCCTTTCCCCCTCCTAGTAGGAGTAGGAAAGAGGGGAGTCCTACTCCTACTAGGAGGAGGACTCCTCCTGGCGCGCCCTACAGGGGTCGGCTGGCCTCCCCCCTTACTCCTTTATATACGGGGGCAGGGGGCACCCTAGAACACACAAGTTGATCATTGATCTCTCCAGCCATGTGCGGTGCCCCCCTCCACCATAATCCACCTCGGTCATATCGTAGTGGTGCTTAGGCGAAGCCCTGCGATGGTAGCATCATCAACATCGTCACCACGCCGTCGTGCTGACGAAAATCTCCCTCGAGCCCTGCTGGATCGTGAGTTCGCGGGACATCACCGAGCTGAATGTGTGCTGAACGCGGAGCTGCCGTACGTTCGGTACTGAGGATCGGTCGATCGTGAAGACGTACGACTACATCAACCGCGTTGTCATAACGCTTCCGCTTAACGGTCTACGAGGGTACGTGGATGACACTCTCCCCTCTCGTTGCTATGCATCACCATGATCTTGCGTGTGCTTAGGAATTTTTTTGGAATTACTACGTTCCCCAACAAAGTCCTGTCCATTGTGTCCCTAAGAAGGGAGGTATTACTGTTGTTCCTAATGATAAAGATGAATTGATCCCACAAAGAATTGTTACAGGTTATAAAATGGTAATTGATTTCCGCAAACTAAATAAAGCTACTAAAAAGGATCATTACCCTTTACCTTTTATTGATCAAATGCTAGAAAGATTATCCAAACATACACATTTTTGCTTTTTAGATGGTTATTTTGGTTTCTCTCAAATACCTGTGTCAAAAGAGGATCAAGAAAAGACCACTTTTACTTGCCCTTTTGGTACCTTTGCTTATAGATGTATGCCTTTTGTTTTATGCAATGCACCTGCTACCTTTCAAAGATGTATGACTGCTATATTCTCTGACTTTTGTGAAAAGATTGTTGAGGTTTTCATGGATGATTTCTCCGTATATGGAACTTCTTTTGATGATTGCTTAAGCAACCTTGATCGAGTTTTGCAGAGATGTGAAGAAACTAATCTTGTCTTGAATTGGGAGAAGTGCCACTTTATGGTTAATGAAGGTATTGTCTTGGGGCATAAAATTTCTGAAAGAGGTATTGAAGTTGATAAAGCTAAAGTTGATGCTATTGAAAAGATGCCGTGTCCTAAGGACATTAAAGGTATAAGAAGTTTCCTTGGTCATGCCAGTTTTTATAAGAGGTTCATTAAGGAATTCTCTAAAATTTCTAGGCCTCTGACTAATCTCTTACAAAAAGATGTTCCTTTTGTCTTTGATGATGATTGTGTAGAAGCATTTGAAATACTTAAGAAAGCCTTGATTTCTGCACCTATTGTTCAGCCACCTGATTGGAATTTACCCTTTGAAATTGTGTGTGATGTTAGTGATTATGCTGTAGATGCTGCCCTAGGACAAAGAGTTGATAAGAAATTAAATGTTATCCAATATGCTAGTAAAACTCTAGACAGTGCCCAGAGAAATTATGCTACTACCGAAAAAGAATTTTTAGCGGTTGTATTTGCTTGTGATAAGTTCAGACCTTATATTGTTGATTCTAAAGTAACTGTTCACACTGATCATGCTGCTATTAAATATCTTATGCAAAAGAAAGATGCTAAACCTAGACTTATTAGATGGGTTCTCTTACTACAAGAATTTGATTTGCATATTATTGATAGAAAGGGAGCTGAGAACCCCGTTGCAGACAACTTGTCTAGGTTAGAGAATGTTCTTGATGACCCACTACCTACTGAGGATAGCTTTCCTGATGAACAATTAGCTGTCATAAATGCTTCTCGTACTGCTCCATGGTATGTTGATTATGCTAATTATATTGTTGCTAAATTTATACCACCTAGTTTCACATACCAGCAAAAGAAAAAGTTTTTCTATGATTTAAGACATTACTTATGGGATGACCCACATCTTTATAAAGAAGGAGTAGATGGTGTTATTAGACGTTGTGTACATGAGCATGAACAGGAACAGATCCTACGCAAGTGTCACTCCGAGGCTTATGGAGGATACCACGCTGGAGATAGAACTGCACATAAGGTATTGGAATCCGGTTTTTATTAGCCTACTCTCTTCAAAGATGCTCGTAAGTTTGTTTTGTCTTGTGATGAATATTAAAGAATTGGTAATATTAGTAGACGTCAAGAAATGCCTATGAATTATTCACTTGTTATTGAACCATTTGATGTTTGGGGCTTTCATTATATGGGACCGTTTCCTTCCTCTAATGGGTATACACATGTCTTAGTTGTTGTTGATTACGTTACTAAGTGGGTAGAAGCTATTCCAACTAGTAGTGTTGATCATAACACCTCTATAAGATGCTTAAAGAAGTTATTTGTCTGAGGTTTGGAGTCCCTAGATACTTAATGACTGATAGTGGTTCACATTTTATTCATGGTGCTTTTCGTAAAATGCTTGCTAAGTATGACGTTAATCATATAATTGCATCTCCATATCACCCGCAGTCTAGTGGTCAAGTAGAACTTAGTAATAGAGAGCTCAAATCAATTTTGCAAAAGACTGTTAATAGATCTAGAAAGAATTGGTCCAAGAAATTTGATGATGCATTATGGGCCTATAGAACTGCATATAAAAATCCTATGGGTATGTCTCTGTATAAAATGGTTTATGGAAAAGCATGTCACTTACCTCTCGAACTAGAACATAAGGCATATTGGGCCATTAAGGAGCTCAATTATGATTTCAAACTTGCTGGTGAGAAGAGACTATTTGACATTAGCTCACTTGATGAGTGGAGAACCCAAGCCTATGAGAATGCCAAAGTGTTTAAAGAAAAAGTTAAAAGATGGCATGACAAAAGGATACAAAAGCATGAGTTTAATGTAGGTGATTATGTTCTGCTCTACAACTCTCGTTTAAGTTTTTTTATAGGAAAAATCCTCTCTAAATGGGAAGGTCCTTACGTTATCGAGGAGGTCTATCGTTCCGGTGCCATAAAAATCAATAACTTCGAAGGCACAAATCCGAAGGTGGTGAACGGTCAAAGAATCAAACATTATATCTCAGGTAATCCCATAAATGTTGAAACTAATGTTATTGAAACTATAACCCCGGAGGAATACATAAGGGACACTTTCCAAAACGTTTCAGACTCTGATAAGGAATAGGTATGTGGTACGATAAGTAAACCGACTCCAAAACAGTTCTAATGGCAATTTTTCTCCGTTTTGGAATATTTAAGAAAATTGGAAAATAAGAAGTAGTCCGGGAAGGACACAAGGCGTCCACGAGGGTGGAGGGCGCGCCCCTTGCCTCGTGGGCACCTCGTGTGCTCTCCGGACTCCGTTTTCTTGCACGATACTTCTTTTGGTCGGTAAAACTTCATTATATAATGTCCCGAAGGTTTTGACCACCGTACCACGCAAATATCCTCTGTTTTTGTTTCGAGCTGTTTTTCTGACAGATCTAGATCACCATGACGTCTCCAAGTGCCCCCAAGGACAAGTTCTTCGAGAAGGTCATCAACCCCGTGCTACAACACCCTCAAACCATTGAGACGCGTGAGGGGTTGCTGCACATCCGCAATGTTGAGGGACCAAGGAGGACCGGAAGCATGGAGACAAGGCTCGAAGCAATGGAGCAACAAGTTTTCAAGTGCCATGAGATGGTGGAACGTGGACTCGACGTCAACCACATAATGGTCACGGAGTTCACCAACAACCACAAGCTAGATGCTGCTACCTCTTGAGCACTGCGTTGGTTTTCCCTTGAAGAGGAAAGGGTGATGCAGTAAAGTAGCGTAAGTATTTCCCTCAGTTTTTGAGAACCAAGGTATCAATCCAGCAGGAGACCACGCTCAAGTCCCAGGCACCTACACAAACAAATAAGAACCTTGCAACCAACGCGGTAAAGGGGTTGTCAATCCCTTCACGGCCACTTGCAAAAGTGAGATCTGGTAGAGATGATAAGATAATATTTTTGGTATTTTTATGATAAAGACTAAAAGTAAAGAAAGCAAAATAAACGGTAATAGAAATAACGGTAGATTAATATGATAGAGAATAGACCCGGGGGCCATAGGTTTCACTAGTGGCTTCTCTCAAGATCGTAAGTATTACGGTGGGTAAACAAATTACTGTCGAGCAATTGATAGAGTTGAGCATAGTTATGAGAATATCTAGGTATGATCATGTATATAGGCATCACGTCCGTGACAAGTAGACCGACTCCTGCCTGCATCTACTACTATTACTCCACACATCGACCGCTATCCAGCATGCATCTAGAGTATTAAGTTCATAAGAACGAAGTAACGCTTTAAGCAAGATGACATGATGTAGAGGGATAAACCCATGCAATATGATATAAACCCCATCTTTTTATCCTCGATGGCAACAATACAATACGTGTCGTTTCCCCTACTGTCACTGGGATCGAGCACCGCAAGATTGAACCCAAAGCTAAGCACTTCTCCCATTGCAAGAAAGATCAATCTAGTAGGCCAAACCAAACTGATAATTCGAAGAGACTTGCAAAGATAACCAATCATACATAAAAGAATTCAGAGGAGATTCAAATATTGTTCATAGATAATCTTGATCATAAACCCACAATTCATCGGATCTCGACAAACACACCGCAAAAGAAGATTACATCGAATAGATCTCCAAGAGAATCGAAGAGAACTTTGTATTGAGATCCAAAGAGAGAGAAGAAGCCATCTAGCTAATAACTATGGCCCCGAAGGTCTGAGGTAAACTACTCACACATCATTGGAGAGGCTAGGGTGTTGATGTAGAAGCCCTCCATGATCAATGGCCCCCTCCGACAGAGCGCCGAAAAAGGCCCCAAGATGGGATCTCACGGGTACAGAAGGTTGCGGCGGTGGAAATAGGGTTTTGGCTCCTGTTCTGATGTTTTCGGGGTACGTAGGTATATATAGGAGGAAGAAGTAGGTCGGTGGAGCTATCTGCGGCCCACGAGGGTGGGGGCGCGCCCCCTGCCTCGTGACCTCCTTGTTGATTGCTTGACGTCCACTCCAAGTCCTCTGGATCACATTTGCTCCGAAAATCACGTTCCCGAAGGTTTCATTCCGTTTGGACTCCGTTTGATATTCCTTTCCTTCGAAACACTGAAATAGGCAAAAAAAACAGCAATTTGGGCTGGGCCTCTGGTTAATAGGTTAGTCCCAAAAATAATATAGAAGTGTATAATAAAGCCCATTGAACATCCAAAACAGATAATATAATAGCATGGAACAATCAAAAATTATAGATACGTTGGAGACGTATCAGATGCCAAGAACATTGGGGAGACCATCTTCAAGCTTCACGAGAAAATCGAGCACCTCCAAGCCCATATCTATGACCTGCAAAACCAAAACTGTGAGTATGAATATAGATTCAAGAGGATGAGTTTGGTTGCAGATCTGAGGATCCCGGAGCCTCGATCATCCTTCTATGATGGTGAGCCTATGCCTTGGAACATGGTCGACAAGCCTACATCATCAACAACTCCATCATCACCACCTCCGAGGAAAGAAACATAATCACATGGGTATGGGCACTCCCCTTGGCAACTGCCAAGCTTGGGGGAGGTGCCCCGGTATCGTATCACCATCACACTTCTATCTTTACCTTTTTTTAGTTCGATCCTTTTGGTCATATCTTGATCTAGTAGAATAAAGTTTTAGCATGATCTAGTTTATATATATATATATATATAATAAAGATTAGTTTTGAGTCAAGGGCTTGATTATCTTGCTATGAGCGTGAGGGAATAAAATAAAAAGAAAGAATAAAAAGAAATAAAGAGATCATATTGATCTTATGGGGAGTAATGACTTCACATATAAAGAGTATGATGAATAAAAGTTGTTGAAAGTTGACAAACATAGTTTTGGTCATCGTTGCAATTAATAGGAAGTAATAAAGAAAGAGAGGTTCTCACATATAAATATACTATCTTGGACATCTTTTATGATTGTGAGCACTCACTAAAATATGACATGCTAAAAAGTTGATGTTGGACAAGGAAGACAGCGTAATGGGTTATGTTTTCTTATATCCTAAATAAAGTGTATTGTCATGGATCATCCAACATGTTGAGCTTGCCTTTCCCCCTATGCTAGCGAAATTCTTTGCACCAAGTAGAGATACTACTTGTGCTTCCGAATAACCTTAAACCAGTTTTGCCATGAGAGTCCACCATATCTACCTATGGATTGAGCAAGATCCTTCAAGTAAGTTGTCATTGTTGCATGCAATAAAAATTGCTTTCTAAATATGTATGATTTATTAGTGTGGAGAAAATAAGCTTTATACGATCTTATGATGTGGAAGAAATAAAAGTGACAGACTGGATAATAAAGGTCCATATCACAAGTGGCAATATAAAGTGACGTTCTTTCGCATTAAGATTTTGTGCATCCAACCATAAAAGCACATGACAACCTCTGCTTCCCTCCGCGAAGGGCCTATCTTTTATTCTTATCTTATACCTTATGAAAGAGTCATGGTGATCTTCACCTCTCCTTTTTACATTTTATCCTTTGGCAAGCACATTATGTTGGAAAGATCCTGATATATATATCCAATTGGATGTAAGTTATCATGAACTATTATTGTTGACATTACCCTTGAGGTAAAAGGTTGGGAGGCAGCACTATAAGCCCCTATCTTTCTCTGTGTCTGATTAAAACTCCATACCCGTAAGTATTGCGTGAGTGTTAGCAATTGTGAAAGACTAAATGATAGTTGAGTATGTGGACTTGCTGAAAAGCTCTTATATTGACTCTTTCTGGTGTTATGATAAATTGCAATTGCTTCAATGACCTAGATTATAGTTTGTTAGTTTTCAATGAAGTTTCTGATTCATACTTTACATTGTGAATAGATTGTTACTTTAGCATCATCATATGACAATATTTATATATGCTGCTGTTATAAGAATGATCATGATGCCCTCATGTCCGTATTTTATTTTATCGACACCTCTATCTCTAAACATGTGGACATATTTTTCGTTATCGGCTTCCGCTTGAGGACAAGCGAGGTCTAAGCTTGGGGGAGTTGGTACGTCCATTTTGCACCATGCTTTTATATCGATATTTATTGCATTATGGGTTGTTATTACACATTATGTCACAATACTTATGCCTATTCTCTCTTATTTTACAAGGTTTACACGAAGAGGGAGAATGCCGGCAGCTGGAATTCTGGGCTGGAAAAGGAACAAATATTAGAGACCTATTCTGCACAACTCCAAAAGTCCTGAAACTTCACTGAGGCACGTTTTGAAATTAATACAAAATACTAGCGAAAGAATCAACCAGAGGGGGCCCACACCCTGGCCACGAGGGTGGGGGGCGCGCCCCCTGTCTCGTGGGCCCCCTGGCAGGCCTCCGGTGCCCATCTTCTGCTATATGAAGTCTTTCGTCCAAGAAAAAATAAGAAGGAAGCTTTCGGGACGAAGCGCCACTGTCTCGAGGCGGAACCTTGGCGGAACCAATCTAGGGCTCCGGCGGAGCTGTTCTACCGGGGAAACATCCCTCCGGGTGGGGGAAATCATCACCATCGATCCTCTCTGTGGGAGGGGGTCAATCTCCATCAACATCTTCACCAGCACCATCTCATCTCAAACCCTAGTTCATCTCTTGTATCCAATCTTTGCCTCAAAACCTCAGATTGGTACCTATGGGTTGCTAGTAGTGTTGATTACTCCTTGTAGTTGATGCTAGTTGGTTTATTTGGTGGAAGATCATATGTTCAGATCCTTTATGCATATTAATACCCCTCTGATTATGAACATGAATATGATTTGTGAGTAGTTACGTTTGTTCCTGAGGACATGGGAGAAGTCTTGCTATAAGTAATCATGTGAATTTGGTATTCGTTCGATATTTTGATGAGATGTATGTTGTCTTTCCTCTAGTGGTGTTATGTGAACGTCGACTACATGACACTTCACCATTATTTGGGCCTAGAGGAAGGCATTGGGAAGTAATAAGTAGATGATGGGTTGCTAGAGTGACAGAAGCTTAAACCCTAGTTTATGCGTTGCTTCGTAAGGGGCTGATTTGGATCCAAATGTTTCATCCTATGGTTAGGTTTACCTAAATATTTCTTTTGTAGTTGTGGATGCTTGCAACAGGGGTTAATCATAAGTGGGATGCTTGTCCAAGGAAGGGCAGCACCCAAGCACCGGTCCACCCACATATCAAATTATCAAAGTAACGAACGCGAATCATATGAGCGTGATGAAAACTAGCTTGATGATAATTCCCATGTGTCCTCGTGAGCGTTTTCCTTTATATAAGAGTTTGTCCAGGCTTGTCCTTTGCTACAAAAAGGATTGGGCCACCTTGCTGCACCTCGTTTACTTTTGTTACTTGTTACCCGTTACGAATTACCTTATCACAAAACTATCTGTTACCGGTAATTTCAGTGCTTGCAGAGAATACCTTACTGAAAACCGCTTGTCATTTCCTTCTGCTCCTCATTGGGTTCGACACTCTTACTTATCGAAAGGACGACTACGATAGATCCGCTATACTTGTGGGTCATCAGTTCCCTTCCCCTTTCCCCCCATCCGCCTCCGCCCCGTTTCTTTCACTCCCGTGACAAATCGAGCGAGTTCCGGTATCATTTTCCGGCTAGGTTAGCCACCCAAGGCGAGATCAGATGTCGTGTGCGGGTTCCGGGAGGGGTGGCCGAGGGGGGTCAGCGAGGCGCCCCACAAGCGCCACAATGACGCAGAGGCCAGGAGCTCCTCCCTCTGCCCGCTGGTGAAGGAATGGCGGAAGGAGCAGGCGCGCATCCGTGGTGCCCGGTCCCGCAGCACCGGCGCACGGGCGTGGAGGAACTTCAACCGCCACGACTGCATTTTCTCCAGCGCGCTCAAGCGTCTCCGGGAGGCGGAGAAGGCGTTGTTTGAGGCCAAGGAGGCCGTCGACACCGGAGATGAAGTTGCAGCTGCGCGCGTCCAGCGTTGTTCGAGGAGTACCAACTTGTGCAAGTCCTCTCCAGTACCCTCATGGAATACCACCTACATGGCAACCCGCCCCGTGACGACGACAACGATGGCGACGGCGATGAGTAGATCTAGTATGCTAGTGTGCACCCCGTTTAAGTTTGAATTGTTTGAACTCCGGTAAGCTATGTTTTATATATCAACTCCGGTGATCTAGTTTAAGCGCGTACTGCGAGTTTGAATATACGGTATATGTTTGAAGGATCTATTTTGGCTCAGCGTCCGGTGTCCTGCGAAAATCATTTCCGGAATACCGTAAACGGTTTTTTCGGGATGGGTGTTTACTGGATCTGCTAGAGATGCTCTAGCACCACACCACGCATGAGCATCATGCATATACAACGAAATTGGAGAGGGTATCTGACTTGTAGCAATATAAGAGTTAATAATGGTAGTTTTCTACGAACATTAAAGGGATGTTGTCTGAAAAAATAACTAATCTGAGAGCATCTCCAGCCGCATAACTAATCTGAGAGCATCTACGCACCGGGACGCGTATGCGAACAGTGACCGGTTACCCCTCAAATGTCCTCTTCCACAACCGGGTATCTTATTAGCAAATCCTCGAAACCGTATAATTACATGCAACATAAACCTATTTCAAATCTACGCCGGCGTCTGTGCGCCTCCATGTCCTTGTTCCCGTCGTGTCCACGACTGGTGGCCATGAGACCCGCGAAATGAAGGTCCGGTCACCAGCAAGATAGAGTAGGACATGGAACATAGACAGGCCAACATAGGAGATGAGGCGCCTCCGTCTCTCATTCCCTACTCTTCCTCGTTGGAGCCCGTAGCCTGTACGTCGCCGGTCCACGGGAGGGCCACGAAAAGACGTAGATGGCCGGCCTCATGGTCGGATATCGGCTCCACCACCATACGAATGTGGCGCCAGCACGTGTCTGTCATCCGCTGTGACTCTGCGGCGGCGTGTGACTCCGCCTCCATAGGGCCTTCTACCTAGCACGGCGCGGACGCCACACCTAACACCAGACGGCCCATGATGCATGCCGCCGTTTACCTTCGACACGGAATCCGACTCCACGGAGAAGATGCGCCACCGAAGAGGTCGCGCAGCCGCACTAGCATTGGGGATCCAGATGGACCACACCATGTTTGGCGAGGCAATGGTCACGCGCCTCCCACCTCTAGGCCTGGCGGATCCAAGCGCCATTCACATGGACGCAATGAATTCCCGCCGGATCGAGTTTGACCACGGTCAGGCGGACTCCTCCCAGGAGCAACGGAGAGCCATATGAACAGGCTTCTCCTCCTTTGGCCATTATCGGATGAGGTCCCAGTTGACAAATCAAGAAATCTCAGAGTCGGATCCGCCGCCCGTCATGTCAGAGAAGGCCGTAGATTGTCGAAACGGAGCTTGGGCTGAAGTGGAGTGGGGTGGTTAGGGTTTGGTCCAAGATGCCAACTATATCTCGCGACTGCTCCCACCACAATAGGACGCACTTCAACCACTTGTATGTAGCTCGTGCATGATCCCATGACAAATTCGTCGCGTTGATGCACAAGGCTCTCAACCAATGCCATCAATCACATGGCGCCGTTCGACATCATCATGGTGGTCGACGTGAGTGGAGCATGGGGCGACAAGGTTGCTCTACCGAGGGAGGCCATCAGGTTTGTCACAGATAAGCTCCCCACCCCCTCCAACCGCCTTAGTGACGTATCCTTAGAAAATACTCCCTCCGGTCCTTTTTACTCAGCATATAAAAATTGTCTGAAGTCAAACTTTGTAAAGTTTGACCATATTTATATGAAATAATAGTAACATCTACAATGCTAAATTTATACAATATGAAAACTAAAGTCATGACACATCGTTGTTGATTTCATATTCTAAATGTTGGTATTTTTTTAATAAATTGGTCAAAGTTTACAAAGTTTGACTTCAGACAAATCTATATGCGAACTAAAAAGAACCGGAGAGAGTATACGTAGGTTTGAAGTGTGAACAGACGAAACTTGGATGGTAATGAATGAAGCCAGTAGCAAAGGCCAGAGTTTAAAGTTATGATGTCAGATACATATGTGTTTATATTAATTTTATTTTTGTTGATTTCTACTTTTATATGAAGGCTTGCAAAAATCTTGTGTAGTCATATGACTACGCAGCACACCTTGGAGCCGCCACTGAATGAAAGACCTGCAATCCCCGCTAGTTCTTCTGACAGTGCATGCTGCTTTGCCATGTTGAAGCACATGCAACAACAAAGGCCATCCGTGTCAGGGGAAAACAAAGTAATGAATGCACATTTGGTGTTATTCCTTGTAAAATGGTACGTACCTACCATAACTTCTTCAAGAAAAATAAAAAGAGAAATCCTATGAGGTGCGTGTGAATATTCGTAGAACGACGATAATATCAGTTGTGGCGGGTCAGCCCTAAACTTTCTAAAAGCCCCCGCTTAGAGCATCTTCAGCCGTTGGCCCCTCAGGCGGCGCTTTTACGCGCCCCTGGGGCGAGCCGGCGCTAAAAATCGGCGTGGGGGCGAGTGGGTTCCTAGCCGCTCGCCCCAGGGTCGCCCCAGACGCGTTTTTTTTTTATTTTAAAAAATCTGAATTCGGCAAAGTTTGGCTAAAATTCGGCAAACTAGACATTCATAGTCAACATGTTCGGCGTTTACATAAACTATTTATAAAAAAAGGCATCTACGGGGCGAAGAAGTCGACCAGCGCGGCGAAGTCGCCGCCGTCCTCGTCGGAGTCGTCGGCCTTCTTCTTCTTGATGGCGCGGCCGCCCCTGCTGGACCCCTCCCCGGCGTCTCCATGGCGGACCGGTGGTGGCGGCGCGTCGCAGTCGTCTTCGCTGTCGTTGAGGACGACGATGCCTCCCTCGTCCCGTCCACGGCGACGAGCTTCGAACCGCGCGAAGGCGGCGCACTGGCGCTCCCTCTCCGTCTGCACCTAGTCGTCGAGCGCCTCCTCCTTGACGCCGCTGGCGAGCCCGGGCTCCGTCTTCACGACGGAGAGCCCCGGCTCCGTCTTCGGCTTGACGAGTTGGGGAGGAGCCGAGGACGAGGCGCGGCCGCCGCCTTCGTTGATGACGATGCCGGCCGAGCGGGTGCGCCGCCGACCAGGGTGTTCGCTGCGGGCTCGGTCTTGACGCCGAACACCGCCGGAGAGCCGGAGGAGTGGGAAGAGGAGTGGGAGGAGGAGCGGGACGAGGACGACGAGCCGGAGACAAACCTCCTGGGCATCCATTGCCCGGCGCCGCCGCGGGGGACCGGGGCGGCGGCCGGGTATGTGACCGGCGGGTTGTTGCCGCCCTCTAGGTGCGCGAGAACCTCGCGGAGCGTCCGGCCGGGGACGGACCACCACA